>NC_069122.1:59995546-60303358 GCF_026914265.1 Mya arenaria
CTAGCAAGAACAGGTTTGAAAATATGCTTAATATTTGTTCAGAATGTAATTTTTATAATTGTGCATGTGTTAGACATAATGTTTATGCTAAAAGCAACAACCTAAAATGCAACCACAAGTATAGCAATAATGAAACAATATCAAGACAAGTATTTATAAATGAACACGATGACACCTTTCCTTTTCGTTGCAAAGGTTTACACGTTGCGTGCTTGAATATCCAACATTTCTTGCCAAAGTTTGATGAAATCAAATATTATTTGATGTCATCGCGCAAAACTTTTGATATTTTTGGGTTCAGTGAAACATTTTTGACTGACAGAATATCAGACAAAATGATAAACGTTCCTGGTTATATTTTTGAACGTAAAGATAGAAAAACTAAAAAGGGCGGCGGAATATTGGTGTTCATTAGAGAAAATATACCATTTATTCGCAGAAAAGAACTCGAGTCTGAACACATTGAAGCAATGTGGATTGAAGTATCTTTTTGCAATACCAAACCATTTCTAATGTGTTTCATTTATCGACCACCTGATAGTAAGTCAGAATGGGTTAATATGTTCATTAATCAGTCAAAGAATGTTGAGGACTTAAATTTAGAGTATCATATCGTCGGAGACATTAATATAAATTATAATGCCGAATGTAAGACATTTAAAATTACTGCATGGCAGGATTGTATTATGAAATACGGATTAAATCAGCTTATAGATGTTCCTACAAGAGTATCAGAGAAAACATCTTCTATTATAGATCATGTATATACGAACTCAGTGGATCGAGTATGTGAAGCATTCGTATCAAAGTTAAGTATAAGTGACCACTTTCCAGTTTGTTTCACTAGAGCTGCCCGTTTACAAAAGATTTCAGAAAACACGCATCGACATCATACATTAAAATATAGGTCGTTCAGAAACATTAATGAAATTTCCTTCTGCATTGATCTTAACATGGTAAATATAAATGACTGAGGTTGAACAAATTCAAGACCCTAATGAAGCCATGGAAGTTTTATATAAGCGACTGAATGAGGTGTTGTCGCACCATGCGCCACTGAAAGAAAAACGAATAAAATTTGAAACACAACCAGCCTGGTTTACTGACGAAATAAGGTTGGCTATAAAAGAAAGAAATCGATTCAAAAAGCGTCAACATTGGTCGGAATATAGACTTTCAAGAAATAAAGTTACTCGATTAGTAGGGCAAACCAAGAAAGATTATTACAATAAAGCTGTTAAAAACTGTAAAGATTCTAGGGTGTTATGGAAGAACCTCAGAGAGTTGAATGATAATAATAATGACACTACAAACAATAATAGTATAATATTACCACAATACCTTCATTCAAACGGAATAATTGTTGTTGGCGATGCACAAATATTAGACGTGTTCAATAAGCATTTTACTGACATATCCGATTGTATCAGTAAATCAGTGTTCGATGAAACACATTTTTCAAAACTTGGTACTAAATTAAATAGTTTGCTAAAGGGTCAGTACTTTGATATATCTTACATCACCCCATTAGAGGTAAAAATGTATATTGATAAGCTTAATACGGCGAAAGCTACAGGATTAGATGGAATAGGGCCTAATATCCTAAAACAATGTGGTGATTGTATTGTTATACCTCTAACGTCCATTATCAATAATAGCATACGGCTAGGAATATTCCCAGACTCATTTAAAGAGACTAAGGTTTTGCCTATATATAAATCTTCTGGTCGCAATGATCCAAATAATTATAGACCAATTTCTATCCTTCCAACACTGTCACTATTTTTAAAAAATACGAATATCATACATGAATTTCAATCTGGGTTTCGAGAAAATCATTCTTGTCATACAGCGTTGATAAGAATAATTGATGATTGGATTGATAGAATTGACAATGGAAACTATGTAGGTGCTCTCTTCCTTGATTTACGAAAGGCTTTTGATCTAGTAGATCACCAAATACTTTTACATAAATTGAAATTATACAATTTCAGTGATAATACCGTTCAACTGATAACTTCGTATTTGAAAGATAGACACCAAATTGTAAAGTTTGGGGGTTCCCAATCTTCACGAAGATGTATAAGGTCTGGAGTTCCTCAAGGATCCATTCTTGGACCTATTCTTTTTCTTATATATATTAATGACATTACCTTTGAAATAGAAAATTCCTTGATTGACTTATATGCTGATGATACTACACTATATGCAAAAAGTTCAAATACGCAGGAAATTGAACGTACGTTGCAAATAAATTTAGATATAATATCGGAGTGGTGCAAAATAAACAACATGGCAATACATCCATTGAAAACGAATTGCATGTTGCTGGGTTCAAATGCAAAGTTAAGAAATGCATGTGCACTCAAATTATTCGTAGACAAAGTACTTATTGAAAATGTAACTTCGAAGAAATTGCTTGGAATTGTTATTGATTCATCATTGTCATGGAACCTGCAAGTTGACTTTGTCTGCAAGAACGTAACTGCAAAGATAGCTCTTTTAAAAAGACTTAATTACTTTTTAACGGATCAAATGAGACATTTGTTTTATAAATCGTATAATAAATTTTAATGATACGATTTGTTAACTTTTAGGTACAAATTGATGTATTGTTCGGCATTGATGTTATAATTAATGTATTATATTCATGTTTCTTTATGTTTTCGTATAACATTTTAATACGTACCCTTTTGAAATAACATAAATTTATGCTTGCGTTTTCATCCTAAGCATTTATGTGTGTGTGCGTGTGTATGTTTTTTCAAAAGGCCACATTGTAAATAAGACGTGTGTTATGTTTGTTTATAATATGATGCCTATTATTATTATTATTAATTATTATTATTATTATTATTATTATTATTATTATTATTATTATTATATTATTATTATTATTATTATTATTATTATTATTATTATTATTATTATTATAAATGCAGATATTGCACAATCTCTTACTAAGCACCCTCCAACATGACTCTCAAAGAAAAAAGTTTGACTGTCATTGTATTTATATAGAACTTTATATGTGTCATGCTAAATTCTCTTCCCAGGATAAAAATGTAACTTTCAGTGGTGCGTAGCCTATTTCCGTTTATTTTACTTTGAGGTTATTAACGTAAGGGGAGGTATTTAAATTACAACAACAGGTCTGAGAAAAATGTTGATTTACATGTATATCCTTGATGATCTTGGATTTTTCTTTATTTTTTTCCTTCTATTAAAAATTTACACATTTTTTACCTTCGTGAATGCTGAATTTCAATGAATTATTTTGTAAATAATGGAAGGCCAACATAGGGATTTTCGGATATTATACTTTTCGGATGTTTCGATATAAAACTGAATGTTAAAACAAATGTCTAAATTCAATGTAGATCAGTATCAAACCGTTTTTACTAACGTCAATCATGTGAATATTAAATTGACAATTTGAATACGGATGAACACTTAATTTCATCCTATCAAGTGAAATTTGGAATTGTCAAATCAGACAGTTATTCACCAGTCAATTGTAAAGACGGCCCCCCGGGTTTTGGTAATAGCGCGGGGACTTTGACTTTCAGTGCAGCCAATCCCAGCTGAAATGCCTAGTCCACCTAAATGGCCGTCAATGAGTCTTTTGACAATTTTCAGACTATGGCAGACTCGTTACAGGGATACACATGAAATGTCAAATTAATAAAAAAAAGAACCTGATCGCTCATTATTGTAGCTAGTGAAATGCCCATCCTTTAGGGTCATAGTGGCGGGCAAATCCCGGTCAAATGCCCCTGCACCACGGGTACATCCTGTAATGCACCAGTCAATTGTAACCACGGCCCCCAAAGGTCCGAAGGTGTACCGGGGATAGCCGAGGAAATGGACGTGTTTTGACCTTCCCGGTGGCCCCGCAGTGCCGGGTGAATATGGTGGTTTTGTATTTGCACCAAATTTAGCAGGTGATGTGCCTTGTGCACCAGTCAATTGTAACCAATTGTAAGCGGGGATTTTACAATCAGTTTTTACCCGGGCTTGGCTGGACCGAAAGTCAAAGTCTCCGCTATTCCCAGGACCTGGAGGGCCCGTAGTTACAATTGACTGGTGCATTACTTAGGGTCCTTGGGATGCAGGGGCATTTGGCGGGGATTTTACCATCAGTTCGTCCCTGCAGGACGGAGGTTTTACCCGGGTTTGGCTGGACGGAAAGTCAAAGTCCCTGCAATTCCCCTGACATGGATGGGCTGTGGTTACAATTGACAGGTGCATAATTTGAAATTGGGAGGAATCAGGATGAGGCGCCATCTTTTTTAAATATCTCGCTTGGTCTCATTAAAATCCGGGGAAAGCTTTGCTACAACAGGTTTTCATGACAGATCCTGTTAAAAGAGCAGATATTTTCAGGCACAAAGCCAAGGCCCATTCCCCGCTATTTTTGGCTCGAAAACAAAACCACTGCATTCATTCCGCACATCAGCACTGCGGGACCTCCTGGAAGGAAAAGCACGACCCATTTCCCCCTGTATACCCCTGGACCTTGGGGGGCCATGGTAACAATTGACTGGTGCAATAGTCCGTGAAAGAGCCGACTTAAGTTGATTAAAAAGCTTACATGAGCTTATGTTGTACGTGTTGCTATCTTGCCAACTCAATATAACTCTTATCTTATCAGACCTATCACACATGGAACAAAACAAAACCTAAGAAAGTGTATATGCACACTAACCTCATTCGTCTCAACATCTTGTGAATCTATAAATTTACTATAAGGCTCTACACCTAGTTATGTTTCAAATTAGCCACCAATTTTTAATCAATTTATGTAGACTTTGTTCATTTCACTTCCAGGAAAGGCTGTTGTACTAGAATGAACAATGTCAGGCTCAAAACTTACAGCAGAGCAGCTGCAAAGAATAGAAGAGAACAAGAGAAAGGCACTGGCCAAACTAGCCCATAAAAACAAATCTTCAAATCCTTACCAGAAACAAATCACACAGTTTCAAAATACTGAAAGAATTGTACAAGGAACAAGCTTCGGACAACCTCAAAGTTCAAAAAGCAGTATGCAAGAGACTGGTTCAAAAGTACTCTTAGCTCCAAATACTCAGATAAGAGATGAAGCTAAGACCTCTCCATTTTGTAATGGTAACAGTGTAAGTGGTGCTAAAACTAAAGTGGAAAGTAAACAAGAAAACATTCCTAGCAATATTTCTGCTGTACCTGTGTCTTCCAATTTACCCAAATCTATTACTACGGATGCAGACAGAATTGAACAGAACAGACTTAAAGCACTGGCGTTGAGGGCTGAGCGCCTGAACAAAAGCCCAACTAAGCCACCAGACAATGTTATCAACTTGCCTCCAAAACCATTATGCAATACAATCTCCTCTGAAAAAATAATGTGCCCTCCCGGTCATTCTGATAGCAATCCACTCTGTTTTCAAAATCAAAACAATATGCAAGGACTAATGTCATTTCAAAAAGGTACTAATGTATTTGCTAATGCAAGTGCTCCTGGTCAAAGTTTAAGTTTCAAAGGAACACCAGTAAAGGGAGACTGTGTGCTAGTTGCAAGGGACAGGTTTACTGTGAAAGCAGGCTACAGTGCACCATTAGTTCAGCTGATCAAGAGTATGAATACCAGACTTTATGGTAAGGAAATGAAAGAATGACATTTATGTTTCAGGGCAGGTAATAACGATTCAGAAGTGACTACCTGAAGCTACATGCTGTAAGTTAGATCATAAACTCCAATTCCTCTCTATGAAATGCCTAACAGTAATAATGTTTGTGTAAAATGATATGTTCAAAGGTTTAAGTTTCAGTATTAAATGAAAAAATGGACATTTTTTGCACTATTTGGTGTCTAAATTGCTTAAGGATAAAAATAAATTACTACAAAATAGTGCCCAGCATGCCTGTCGGAATGGTGTTTATGTTCTAGGCTAAAATTCTAAAATTTCTATAATAGTTTTTTCTTTAAATAAATGCTAATTTTTAGAAAGGTTATAATGCATGCTATTGTAATGTATGGTTATCAGGGTGCTCTTTCATGATGATACATTGACTTATTTATACAGATGTTGTTTTTTTTACAGATTGTTAGTTTCATGTAAAAAACAAAAAATAATTTTCATTTAATTTTTTTAAATGAATAAATTATTAGGTTCTGAAATCAATTACAAGGCATGATTTAAATGGACAAATTTTCAAATGAGTCGTGTCATTAAAATGGCATTCTATCTTGCAGATGCAGTCACCAAATCCTGGTCAATGGGACTTTCTGAATACAATAAATTTAGTGAGTATTGTATGTTGGGAAATTTTGATCTATTAATATGCAAATATTAGCATTTCTCCTAGTGGGGGATGGAAGATGTGGGGATTGGGAATATTTCTGCAGCTGTATTTCAGCAATCAATGTCAAAAGGTAGGATCAAACATAAAATAATGTAACTAATAGAGAAAGATTGAACAGAATTTCATTATCAGCAATCAGAATTAGCACACACCCCAGGAACAACCCTGGGTTTGTATATAAACCAGGATTTTGTCATAAGTTAATATATTTGGGCTTGTGGTTTATAAATTCATTATTATCAACTTGAGTATTCAGGCTTATTCAAGAAAATCTTAATTTCAGTGACTACTTGAGTCCCTTATTTTCTACATCAATGAACGACAAAGTATAATGCTTAATTTCTTTTGAAATCCAAATGTGTTTTTTTAGTATTAAACATTGTATAAAATAATCCTCTACACCATGTGTTTGACAGTGTCACATGTGGTCAACCTGAAGCCTGCAGTGGTTGTAGAACCACTTCCAAAGCCGCTGGTCACGGCATTTGCTGCGCAGATCAAGGGAGACAACTCATCAAGGGAGATTCCCATAGCAGACCTCTCCAGGGTGGAGGATTCACTTGTCTCATCCCTAATGTCCTTTCAGAGGACGGGTGTAAAGTATGAAGCTTTGTAAACCTTGCTTTTTAAACACAGGTCTGTTTTAAAACATAACACCAAAAAGAGCATAAACAATGAACTATTCATGCCATGAACTCACCGTGTTTTCATTGGCACTGATTATAAGTATTAACTTTACCATTGCGATATATAAGTATTTTTCAGAAATAACTAGATTGGAAAACTGTTTCTGACTTTTATAAAGGGTGACATTTGAAATGTTTTGTTCTCTATTTCTTTTGTACAATTGAGGTATAATGGATAATTATACATTGGATTGTGTGCCATTGTTAATGGCATCGTTGTGAACTTTTAAAGGAGACTTTTTTATGTGCTGATTTATTTAGATAAAACAAGCATAGATGAACCAGTTGTCTCAATATTGTTGAAAAGCACCGCTATATACATGATTGTGTTTCCATGAAACTTTTAGAGTATTAAAGATTTGAAAGTTAATAAGGATCCAGTAAGTAACGTTGCTCATTTTAACAATGTTCTGAACAATTGGCCAACTGTCCTGTCCCTTTCCAGTTTTGGTGTGTATAAGAATGGTCGTGTTTTGTTCGGCGATGACATGGGTCTTGGTAAGACAATCCAGGCGATCTGTCTGTCGAGGTATTACAAGGAAGAATGGCCTCTCCTGGTCGTGGTGCCATCATCAGTCAGATTTGACTGGTCTCAGGTATGGGCATGGTGTTTAGATAGAAGAAATTAAAACTGCGTGAAACTTCAAACTTTTTTTATTATTGAACATGTTTTAAAAAATAAAAGATTTTTTTTATTCAGATTATTTATATAATCCATATACCCGGTATCACTGTAACAGCAAAAAATGAATTTTAAAATATTTGGAAAATAATTTTTGTGGTAGCATTGTTAAGATTTAATTTACTTTGAATTTTTAAAGACATAAAATCATTGTTCTGTTTTAATAATAAAAAAAAAAAATTGTAAGCAAACATGATTGTTGTGCATTACCAGCTGGAAAAATAGTGTGGTTGCACCCCTGTATCAAAGAGGTGAAAAATCACTGATTAGTAAATGCATTAAGTTTACAGTTAACTCTTCAGGTAAACCTGCCGATACCAGATGTTTAGCAATCATACAAAAGGTTCAACGAAATGCAATAGCTACCATACTGTGTGTCATATTGTAGAATAGATTTCCCAGATAAAAACCATTTTTATGAAAATAACTGAACAAATATTTCCAGCAATTTCAGCGTTGGATCCCGACCCTGAACCCTCAGACCATCAATGTGGTAGTGACGGGCAAGGACAGCTGTACGTCTGGGCTCATCAACATACTCAGTTATGATCTTATGGCCAGAAAAGCTGAGGAACTCAAGAAGAAAATGTTCCAGGTCATAATAATGGTAGGTATTACTGATAAGCCGTGGAAATAGTTAAAAAAACACAAGTTTAACACAAGATAGTTGTTCAGAATGGACCGGCAAAGAGAGAATTTATGTAATTCAACGATAGTTAATTCCATTTCTGTGGTAAATGATAAAATCTCACTTACAACAGGAATGATTTCCCTCTTTGCCAGTGCAGTTCTAAACAATTTATTCTTTTATATCAATATGAATTAAATCCATTTAACATGTGGCGATTGTTTGTAAACACTTGTGATCTTGAACCATAACCTGTGTAGTCTTTGACTTGAGGAATAATTTATACGTGATTAGATAATGTTTGGTGACTGATCCACATTTATGCACTTTTAAAAGCTTTTGTGTTTTGATTTCAGATTGATGTAATAAAATGCAATTTCTTTGACTATAAATGTATTGAATAAAATTGAACAGTTTTAAGAACTATTTTTTGGGCACATTACACATGGATACCTAGTATGCTGATGTCAACAGGGAAAAAACACTTGTTCCAATTTTAAGGTAATTTTTCGTGTTTGAATAAACAAAGTCAACAAATATATTTGATTCACCTCACCAGGGGTCGACACTTACCATTTTCCCAAGGGATCCCGAAGGGACACCAACATCTAAAATCAGGTGTCCCTTCCTGAAATTAAGAGTCCCTTCCATTTTTTACATTTTTTTTCATTAATGAGCCTGTTTTAATATTAAATTGAACATACAAATCCAGTGCCTTTTACTTTTCAAGTATACACCATATTATACATGTTTTCAACAGCATGCAATGACAAGTTAGTTATAGCACAATGTCACCCATGTGAACCTCTGGCAATGGCAGAGAGGAAGATATGGGTCTTAAGTTGGTAGATTGGGTTCAAAAGTGGTAGTCACACAATGGGTACAATGTAAACAAAATCTTGATGTTGTTACTATTTTTAGATTTTCGGAAAATACGCATTAAAAATGCCATGGTTCAGGGTCTTGTTAGATGTCATTGCTTTTGATTGAAAAACAGTAGAAATATTACATCTGGCTTGTGAATCAATCAGACTGCCCAACAAGTGTAGTGCATACTGGAAGAGCAGACAACTGGAAAATAGTGTATGTTTATTTTCGTGCCAAAATGTTAAAAAAAATTTATCTATTGATTGAAGATAATTAATAAAACTTTGGGAATTTTATTTCTATAATGTTTTGATCAAGGCATAAAACAAAGAATGCTGAATAGTAGGATGGCTTCCCAGTAAACTAGTTCCGTAGGATGCCAGTCTTTTGTGCCGTAAATGTTACTGTAACAACTCGATGGTCGCATCACTAAGGCATCAAAGTCAGCAGTTTTGGCATCTTTTTAGGCGGTTCTGACATGAGCAAACTAGTTCACCATAATTATTGTACCGATTATAACAGTCCGTCACCTCTGACACCATAATTATTGTACCGATTATTAAAGTCCGTCACCTCTGATAATGTAAACAACAAAGCGGAAGCGTTAACCAGCATGCGCACTGTGAAATGACCTGTTGATTTATAGATTCATGACGTGATTATAGTGAAAAGGTCAGCCATACTTTCGCTTTAGCCTTGTGTGTGCGACGTATTAATATTAATATCTTTTTTACATGCACTGTCAAGAAAGTTAGGGGGACCCAAATTTAGGTAATTAATTCATGAAACGCTATTTATTTATTGATATTTAGCTTTTATCGGTCAAAATTTAAGTGTCCCGACGGAATACCGGACTTTGAAGTTCAGGTGTTCCTCCCGAAAAATTGGTGTCCTCGTGATCCCGGGACCCCGTTAGTGTCGAACACACAAATTCAACATACAGTTGAATCACCTCAACATATTTAATATACAGTTGAATCACCTCAACAAATTCAACATACAGTTGAATCACCTCAACAAATTCAACATGCAGTTGAATCACCTCAACATATTCAACATACAGTTGAATCACCTCAACAATTCAACATGCAGTTGAATCACCTCAACAACTTCAACATACAGTTGAATCACCTCAACATATTCAACATACAGATGAATCACCTCCACAAATTCAACATACAGTTGAATCACCTCAACAAATCTAACATACAATTGAATCACCTCAACAAATCCAACATGCAGTTGAATCACCTCAACAAATTCAACATGCAGTTGAATCACCTCAACATATCCAACATGCAGTTGAATCACCTCAACAAATTCAACATGCAGTTGAATCACCTCAACAAATCCAACATACAGTTGAATCACCTCAACAAATTCAACATGCAGTTGAATCACCTCAACAAATTCAAGATGCAGTTGAATCACCTCAACATATTCAACATGCAGTTGAATCACCTCAACAAATTCAAGATGCAGTTGAATCACCTCAACATATTCAACATGCAGTTGAATCACCTCAACAAATTTAACATACAGTTGAATCACCTCAACAAATTCAACATGCAGTTGAATCATCTCAACAAATTCAACATGCAGTTGAATCACCTCAACAAATCCAACATGCAGTTGAATCACCTCAACAAATCCAACATGCAGTTGAATCACCTCATCAAATTCAACATGCAGTTGAATCACCTCAACAAATTCAACATACAGTTGAATCACCTCAACAAATTCAACATACAGTTGAATCACCTCAACAAATTCAACATACAGTTGAATCACCTCAACAAATTCAACATACAGTTGAATCACCTCAACAAATTCAACATACAGTTGAATCACCTCAACAAATTCAACTTACGGTTGAATCACCTTTCCAATCTGTGTTTGTACAGGATGAGTGTCATCTCCTGAAGAACTACAAGACGGCCCGGTGTAAGGCAGCCCTACCCCTGCTCCAGGTACTTTTTCAAGAACAAGCCAGCTCATTGTACACTATGATTATCATTTGTTTGGAAAGTAAAGTAGAAAGACATACAGAGGCCTTATTCATAAAGCAAATTAGGTCAATTTAAGTACATATTTACCTGTTTCCTAAGCTGAATTGTGTGTACATCAAACAAAAAATGTAAGGAAATGGTCTTAATTATGATTTAATGGGAAAAACTTGACCTTGAAATTAGCATCCAATTATAGGAAATTTAGAAAAAGTTAAATGTTCTCGCTCAGATGCATCATGAATACCGTCACTGTAAAAAAACAACAAATGCATACACCCAAAGTCATGCATGCAAATCACTGATTTAGAAGTCGTAAAAATATTAATTTCGTTGCTTTATCAATAGTTAAAAAAACACTAAAATTGTCAATGTAAACACATTTGACTGAAATAAAAAAATGACAGAGTAATATTTATTTCTATATGTATATTCAATTATGAACTTAAATATGAGTATGTAACTCATTAGGCCAATTGACCTGAGCTTTTTTTTAGGTTACCAAGTTTGTAAACTTTCAAATCTTTACTGCTCTAGTAGGTTAATGAAGACACTTGTGGTCTGTAGTATTTCTTACAAGACTTAAGAAAGTTGATGCAGATGACCTTGTTTTGTTAAAATTTATGAGCATATCAGATATTTCACACTGATATGTTAACAATGATGTCGTTCATCAGGTTATTACCTTAAACAATGTTCTGAATTTTGGCGATGTTTTGCAGGCAGCTAGGAGAGTGATTCTACTCAGCGGCACGCCGGCCCTATCACGACCCTCGGAACTGTACACCCAGATCACCGCAGTCTGCCCATACCTCTTCAAAGTAAGTAACTGTTTTACTAGAAACAATCCTAGCATATATGTGTGTTGGACTGGCCTTTAAACAAAAACTTACCGTAAAGGACATTATGCTCATGTTAGGTAATATCTATTAAACATAAATAACGCTTGTGGGGATGAGAATGTCTGCTAAAGAAGTGCCATGACTGATAAACCAAAAATTATTATGAAATGCAGACAACCGAGCTCCTTCAGTATAAATGTGTAAAAATGGCAATCTTTGTTATTTCGTGAATGACCTTTTTTGCATGAATAATACTTCTTATAATAAAGGTATTGAGGTAAGAATAAAGGATTGTTTTCTTCATGATTTTATTGAAATGCCAGTGGTCAAAACAACTTCCAGCACAACATATGGATGAAGGTTGCATCTTTCTCTTCAAATAGCAATATTGGAATACCATAAGGTGGACAGTGGTCAAGTAGTATGTCTACTAGGGAAATACCATATTGTGGAAAGTGGTCAAGTAGGTTGTTTGTAATGGAAATGCCATAAGGTGGACAGTGGTCAAGTAGTATGTCTACTAGGGAAATACCATATTGTGGAAAGTGGTCAAGTAGGTTGTTTGTAATGGAAATGCCATAAGGTGGACAGTGATCAAGTAGGTTGTTTGTAATGGAAATGCCATAAGGTGGGGAGTGGTCAAGTAGTATGTCTACTATGGAAATATAATATTGTGGAAAGTGGTCAAATGGTATGAACTGGTGTGCAGAAGCTTATTGTAAAGTACTGGCGAATTCTTTGATTTGGTTATAGTTAGCCAAAATGTGTATAGATTGGTCAATATTTATACAAAATGTAATATTAACCAATTAAATCATTTGAATGTGCAATCTTACCTAAGATAACATGTGGACAAATGATCCAAGTATTACACAAATGGCTGCTGAGCTCTAGACATGGTGTTGGGTCATAAGGAATTTTACCCCCAGAATCTTTTTTTGAAGAGTACGTTACGCACTGATTATTTTTTTCAAAGAGTTTTCAATCAATGCAAGGGTTATTATCCAGCTTTTCAACAAATATACAAATAATAAAGTCTTGGGGCATTGTTCTCCCTTTAACAATGGAATAGGAGATTTAACTATAAGGCCAAAAAAAAGATACCTGTTTTTCCGGTAACCTGACCAACCCTATTTTTTCTCGCTGACCCTAATCTTTTTTTAGACATAAAAGTAAAAACAATTTTTTTTTAAATTCTTTCCTAAAAAATATATTTCTTTAAATATATCGTTATTATTTTCGTTGTTTGTCTTTCAATATACATTCATTCCTGATTATGTATTACCGAGAAGGGAAAACAAAATGGCGGAGGGCAGCGAACCCTGTCCGATATCTTAAAATTGGCAAACGCATGTTTACGGTCCAAACATGTGGTTGATCCCTGGAGACATATTTTGCTGTCTTTATAATGAAAATATTTTGAATTATAGTTCGCAGTGTTATTTTAATATCCATATCCATGTCCAAAATAATACTTACTTTTTTTACGATTAGGCTTTGCATATATTATGCAGGCTTCCTATGATAAGGCTTTGCGAATTGATGCAGGCTAACTGCCAGGTTCCAATACACATTTCATTAATCGTAACATTAATTTATCCGCAATTATCAAATGGTTATTTATTTCGCATTATTTAGGTCCCATCAACTGAAATCCAAACAAAAACCTGCGAAAGCTAATAACACTTATTGGAATGTGTCGGCTGCAGATCAAACGGTACAATTTATGACGTCAGAGCTCGAGCAGTGATAAGATCAAAGGCGCGTGGCTATGGTTTGTATCTAATTCGGTCAGTCGGATACCGTATGATCCCATTTGATTGCCTGGGTTTCGCTTAGGCTGGTACGAAAATACCATACGATCGAAAAAATAATAATCAATAATCGTCGTCTGGGAATCTAAAAACAATGACCGAAATGTTTGAATTCACTATTAATATGAATGAAACTTTGATTGTAGTAATGTACGAAAATAAGATACGTAAAATAAATCCATATCCGCGTTCACTTGTTCTTTTATTAACCTACCTCCACTTGAAGGCCCAGTTTAAGGAGCTCACAGTTGACAAGAAAATCGGTGATTTTCCTCAAGCAAATCAAATATTTAGTTGATAATTGACTGTTTGGCTAGAAGATTATCACAGATTTGTTGAAATCGATGTGCTGGGTTTTCCCTAAAAACTGATGAGTATTGTATACAAAAAACACCAGATTTCATGGGCAAAATTGGCGGGAAAATACGGTAGTCGAAGGTAAGGAAATAATTTCAGACAGTAAACAATGCTGTTTTATCAGACTTTTTGTTAATAAGGAAATGCGAAGATATAACATAATTGATCTGATGCAACAGAAAATTGCATGATATGGAAAGTAAAAAAAAAAGAATAATAATAATCCCGACCTACCGACCCTATTTTTTTTCGCCATGTTACCGGAAACACAGGTATTATTTTTTTCGCCTTAAGGAAAATAAAAGCAGCTTTACATTGGCCATGCTCTACTATTATCTTTAGTCAATTAATACATTACTCATATTTATGCATGCCAGTAAATTAGAAGGATGTTTTTATTATAACCATTGAGTTTTGATACCCAAAGATAAAACTTCATTGAGCTTTTCTTATTGTTTAATGCCCTTTTAAGCAATGTTGCATATTTTCTTGAGCTTGTTGTCTGCCTCTCACCCAAGAGGTTGTTGGTTCGAGCCTTACAAGAGGCATTTTCTCACCATCTCTCAGGCATGATTCAAAATATCAGCTAAAACTGTCTTCATAAATCAAGCTAAAAGAATTAATGTATTACCTTAACTGCAAATATCATACCTTAACCGGAGTTTCCATAGGAGTTATTAGCTGGGGGTCCTGTGACCCTCGTGGTTGACAGCTTTAAGGTCCCTGGTAATTGTATCAATGGCAGTTTATTGCAAGAGCTCCAGGGATGCAAAACTGCTTCAAAATGAGAGTCCCAAGCTGTGTCTGAATTTATTTATATTTGCCTTCAGTTTCATGACTTTGGGGTGCGTTACTGCGCTGGTAAACAGGAGAAATGGGGCTGGGACTTCACTGGCTTTTCCAACATGGAAGAACTACAGATACTGCTACAAGAAAAAATCATGATCAGGTAATAGATGCCTACACTCCTAACAGCCTTGTGGCTTAACTTCAGCCAGAATTGTAAATAGAAAAGTATCACCTTCAATAAAGCAAATATTTTATCTTCTTAAATGATGAGTTTTAATAATTGTTACACGCAACCTTTGGCTCAAAGTTTCCAAAAGTTTCATCTATATATCAAAATCTACCCATTTATCAGAAAAAAATTGTACTGTTATGTCTGTACTCTCTAGCTTTTCAGAGGGGAGCTACGCAAGACTCTGTATTTCCAAAAATCAGTTACTTTCATAAGAACTGTAGTTTCTGAAGTTTTCGAGGGTTTAATTTTCATTCTGTGCCAATCTATAGTGTCTTAAATTGAAAACCTAGCAAAATATTTAATTTACTGTTATCTTATGCTATTACTTATTTACTGAATAACATCTTATCTTTTACCAGGCGTTTGAAGAAGGAGGTTCTCACAGAGCTGCCAGACAAGATCCGACAGATGATCCTCCTGGATCCGTCATCCATCAGGGTCAGCAAGGAGCTTAAAACTGCCTCCAAGGTCATGACCTCTGCCAACCTGAAGGTAATGTCTTACCCATATATGTTATGAAGTCTTTTTTTGCTGTTCTTGTTCTCAAAACCCATGTAGTTTTGATGCCAGATGGTTTTATAAAAATACATTTTTCATGTGTTAGGTTTTTATTTTTGTAAGAAAAGGTATTTTAGTTACTTTGCAAAATTTTATGGTTGGCAATAAATGATACGTTTAAGGTTATGTATGTGAGATTTGATACACATGTAACAGTAACAATGACCATTTATATTATCCTTAAGTTCATACAATATTTTATTGTGTTATGGTCCTTGACTGACTGAGAAAAATGTATTAGCAGTGGTGTTTAGATGAGGTGCTCTTGTTTATATGAGGATTGAAATTTTGACACCCTTTTTTTCATCAAATTTATTCATATGCCCTTATATTTAGGATCTCTTATTTTTGTTTATTTTCATATTTTGGCTGTAAAAACATGGCTTATTTTCTTTGAAATCAACTTAAAAAAGCACCTTTTCACTTAGTTGAAAATATTCACTTGGATGCTGTATGAAAACCTTGATGTGATATTCCTATACACATTATGTTATGATATACAGAAAAAGGATGAACAAGGAGCGTTGTTGGATTTCTTCCATAAGTCTGGGGCAGCTAAAAAGAAGGCCATAAAGTAAGTATATCAGGTTGTTTTGTTCATATGCCACAATCAAATATATAAAACTGGTTAAATCTTTGCCAAGGTAAAGTTAACCAATATGTTACTTGATTGGCCAATATTTATCCAATTATTATTACTGTATCCAATCAAATCATTTAAAAATGTAAATTAGCTTAAAGATATAACCTTTGGAAAACTTATCAATGAATTTAACAATTGGCTGCAGAGTTAGGTATAATGTTATAGGTTTTAACACTCTTTGTCACTCTGCAAAAAGGAAGCGTATGATATTGGATCCCTGCTTGTGTTTTTCAGGATGTACGTTGAAGATATACTTGAAGGGGAGAGAAAGATTCTCATCTTTGCCCATCACGGTGATATCCTGGACGCCATTGAGGGGACTGTTAGGGAAAGGGTCAGTGTACATTTGTAGTTTAATACCCGGGTATTGCATAATATGTTGTCAACAAATTCCGCTGAAGTTTCTCATCTTTGCGCATCTGGGAGATATCCTAGACGCCATTGAGGAAATGGTTAGGGGAAAGGTCAGTCTTCATTTGTAGTTATTTTAACTACTTCACATTTCCTAACTTAAGTCATTTTCTGAAGTTAAGTATTTCACTAATCATATGATTTAATAACTTCATGATCTTGGAAATATTTAATTATCATTGATTTGATTGAAAGAAAATTCATCATTTTCTTAAATTTGATTAAGAAATGACTTAAGATGTTTTATGACTACCTGCCCAGGGTATTGCTTTACCATATATGTAGTAAACAAAATTTGCTTCAGTTTTCATCTTTGCTCATGTCAGAAATATCTTGGGTGCCATTGAGGAAATAGTGAGAGGAAAGGTCAGTGTTCATTTGGAGTTCTGTTGCCTGCATAGCATGCACACACAAAGGAATGTTTGTCAGGTTTCATCATCACTGATGTCTTCACATGTTTGTTTCCAATCAAGTAACTTCTGAATGCCTTGTTGTAGAGTCTTCAAACTTGGTATGCACACTGGTCATGCTCATTACATGAACCTAACGATATTGGGGTCAGTTACCATCAGTAGGTCCAAGGTCATGGTGATCATAACTGGGAAAATGATGGGCACTTCCAAGAAGCGACATCCAATTCGTGAAATTCTAGTTAAATATTGCTTAATCTGTTTATAATGTCAGGGATGAGGTAGGGGTTTGTTCTTAAACAATGTTCATAATGCTGTTATAAAATAAATGTATCTAAATTTCTCATATATCCACAAGGGATATTTTGGACACTTTGGAGAAAAAGGTCAGTGTTGCTTCCAAGTCAAATATTACTTTGTCGACTACAGCTTATAATGTTCACTATTGTTGTCAAGGACAATATTTGCAATTTTTCACAGACAAAGAAGTTTTTTTCTAAGCTGTACGTACAAGGTGTAAGAAAAAATCAGATATCTTGCTTATAGCTTTGAAATATGAAACAAATATGTTCATAAAATCCAGACCAGTATCAGGTTTTTTATATTTTGTACAGATTGGCAACAACTACATGCGAATAGATGGTAAGACCAACTCCGAACAGCGTAACTTTTCATGCCGTAAGTTCCAAACCAATGAGGACATGAGGGTAGCCATCTTGTCCATTACAGCAGCTAACGCGGGCCTGAATCTCTCCAGTGCTAACCTGGTGGTGTTTGCGGAGCTGTTTTGGAACCCTGGGGTAAATCATTGTGGTTGTGACTTGTCGTCCACTGTGTATGCTTATCAAAAACAACCTGAACAGTTGTGTAGATTGCATTTAAATGTTCCTAGATTATTCCTCATTTGTAGTAATCGCTTTCCTTGATTTGTATAAGATGTAAGTGTATGATCCATATTGTTCCTATTTTGCATGTGATTTCGCAAATTAACATGACTTTGTGATAGCTGGCCCCGATTTCTTGAAATTTCATATGACCTTTATAACAGGATTAACCTAAGTTCACTGTATCTTTTTTATAACTTGCATAATATTTTCTTCTTTAACAGTTTTTAGACTTTAAAAAGGAATAATCTTAAAGATATTCACAACCAGTTTATATTCATCAAAATTAAATTGAAGTGCGTATTTTGGCTAATTGAAATAAGGTACTTTAGCCTCTTAAGTTTAAGCGGTTCAAAAATTGGGCCTTGTTAAAAGCTAATTGTACAGAGGCCTCAGACCAATACACAAACACAAATTTGTACGTATAATACAGAACAAGATATAGTATATAGAAATTATATATAACCTGCTCTTTTTTAGTTTACTGTGTATTCCAGATCTTGGTTCAGGCTGAGGACAGGGCACACAGGATCGGTCAGCAAGATTCAGTCCTTGTCCAGTATCTAGTAGCCACAGGGACGTCAGATGACCATATATGGTATGCAGGCACCAAAGCTTATTGGCATAATCTTGACTTAGTTTGAATACCAGTCAGATCACTGAAGGCACTCTAGAGTTATAGCCCTTGAATTGTCAAAATTTTACCAAGGCTGATTTGTAGAATTCTAGTTAATATACTCTTAAATTAATCAACATTTCTAAAATAAATGATTCATTCACTGTCTGACCAAGACATGAAATTCCAATCAGACATATATAAACAAATACCATTGGTCTATTGAGCAGACCTTTGTTAAAGTAAACAGCATGGTTAACATCATCGTTGAAAATGTATTGCTCCGGAAGTTTCACGAATACACTTATGAACTACAGTATTCCTAATAACATTTGAGACAACTGTTTTAGTTGTACTTGCTTTCCTTAAATATTTGAGCACATCATAAAATATTTTACCTTTAAAGATTAACCATGCTGTTCTAGCTATTAGCACATTGTTAAACTCAACAAAGTTCTGAACAATCAGGGCCCATATCACCTGAAATGGCTTATTTGCAGGCCAATGATACAGAAGAAGTTGGATGTCCTGGGTAAAGCTGGCCTTACCAAGGATAACTTTGCCTCTGCTGAGACCACAAGACTTACAGTAAGTATGCTTCTAAAAGGGTTTAAGCCAGATTTTAAAAAAGACTGGGAGCTGCAAGAGAAAAACAGGTGGCTGCAGAAAAATGCCACATTGTATCACACTTTGATAACTGTTATATTTTTGATTTTGGGTTTAAACAGCCTATGACTTAATGTTTTTATGTATTAAAGATCATGCATTTGGTTTTCCCATCAAAACAAAGCAAATCTGATTATCATAAGCAATTAATAAGAGGTCTAAGGGCAGCCCCTTTTTATAAATGCCAATCTTAAACCCTACCTATAATAGAATACATGTTCATGGTCAGTGTAGCACTAAAAACAATGTATTGTGTTGCTTGCCAAGTTGGAATAATTATAAAAAAGCTGGCTTAACCATGGACAACTTTGCCAACTTCAGATTAATGTAAATATGACTTGACTTGAGCAGAGATTCATGTTTCTTGTGTATCAATAGCTATCTAGAAATTGTTCTTCAACAATGTTATCACAGCATTTATTTCATTAAAATTATTTCTGTCATGCATTCAGGACCAACGACAGCAGGAGATCACTCAGTTCCTGGATGAATCGTTTCATATTGATACTAGCTTTACCAAGGATGACACCATGGATGATGCCAAGCCTTCCACATCTCCTAGAAAAGGTTCTCAATACGTGTTTGCAGGGTATTAAAATATGCAACAGACAAAGAGTTGGACAGAAATGTATCATACCATGGGATTCTATTGAATAAACATTTACATGTACTGTTCTTAAAGACCTTAGATTGCGAAATCATTTTTATTGTTAGCTCTACTGGCCAAAGGCCAGAAGAGCTTATGCGATGGTAATGTGTACGTAGTATGTGCATCCGTGCGTCCGTGCGTTTGTGCGTCTGTAAACAATTGCTTGTGAACACGATACAGTCTTCAGTTTTGATTGTATCTCGATGAAACTTGTACAGTATCTAGATATCCATTAGAGCTGGGTTCCTTTCGAAAACCAGCCAGATCCGCCCATGCATGCCCAGATTATGGCCCTTGATAGTATAAAAAAATGCTATTGTGTAAACAATTGGTTGTGAACACGATACAGTCTTCAGTTTTTATTGTATCTCAATGAAACTTGTACAGTATCTAGATATCCATTAGAGCTCAGTTCCTTTCGAAAACCAGCCAGATCCGCATATGAATGCCTAGATTATGGGCCATGAAAGTTTTAAAGAAATGCTTTCTATTTTTAGCCAGGTCTGCATGAGCGAATTCTATTTTTAGCCAAGTTTACATGTACATGTAAATTCAAGTCTAGAGTTAAGGGAGACAATTTGCAAGTCTAGGATTTTGAGAGACAATTTGCTTTTTGCTTCTGCAGCTGATTTTGTGAATTACTCTGCCTTGTTCTTGTTGAAAGCCCAAAGGCCATTTTTTAGCTTTAAGTTCTGTAGTTTGCGCATTCATCTTAACAAAATTGGTTGTGAATGTTTAAGTTATGCACCTGGTGTCATTACTGGCCACACCCAGGGTTCACAGGTTTGGTAAACATAAATCTGGAAAGGTTTGAAAATCTTTTTGTGTGTTCATGCATCCATCTCAGCACAATTGATTGTGAATGTTTGTTCAAATTGATCAATGTTGTCCTAGGGTGCCCTTGACTTTGACCTTTTGACCAACTTTTTTTAACTTTTAAAACTACAGAAATTTTTACTATGAGTACAGTTTTAAAAGCATTTTTTTTGTCTGATGACTTTTACTTGGCACATATTAAAATAGTTCATGGAACTAATCTGCTTACAATACTTTCAGATGTTGAACGTGCTACGTTTTCAGGTAAGCCAAACACAAAACATAAACCATATGTCTGTTGCCTTTTAAACATACATACATGCTCTGGATCGATATGACCACAAAAGCCATGCCAGTAGAGCATAGGCCCTTTTGGGCCTCTTGTTTTTCATATGTGATGGTGAGTTGCCATTGTTTTAAAAGACTATCTCTCATAAAGTATTCAATACTCATTGCATGTAAGTATTCTTTTAATGTTGCAACATTCATTTTTATTCAAAACTTAAGACTAAAAGACATATGAGCTTTTTTCTTCTTTTTTTTTAGTCTTAAAAACTGACTTACAAACATTCTCTTATTACATTTCAGTGGTTAGACAGCAGAGTATCTTGAATTACGTATCACCTATGAAAGCAAATTCCAGCTCAGCAAAAGTTGAAAGCCAGGAGCCAAAACTGAAACAGACCAGCCTATTTTCATCATATTCAAAGACAAAATCCTCACAAAGTGGTGGTGTAAATAACAATGAAGACTCTGAAAAGCAGAGGTCATTCTCAGATGCAGAGTTAAGGTCATGTAAAGCTTGTGGTCTAGTGGAAGAAATAAACCATTACTGTCATGGTAACTTGGATGACCTTAACCTTGATACCAGTGACCTGGCGGATGAATTTTTGAATGATGGAGACAGCTGGGACTTGGAACCGGTATGCAAAAAGAAGAAAGTTTAGTTGTATCAAACTGGATTTGTATGGGAAATTGATAAAAAATCTAGATTCTTGATGTTTAAACAAGGGCATTATGTAAGCATTATGGAGTTGTAGTAAATGGTCAGTGCTTCAAACGTAGATATATTACATTACTTACCAGAATAATGATGAAGTGTTAATTATGAAGTGTGAAGGTTATGTTCTGTGCAACTGATGGACCACCCCATAAGATATGGTCATGTCCAAATTTCTTGGCATTTGAAGAAGCAAGTCTTTCTAATCAAAACATACCAAGTTCAAGTTCATTATTTGTTTTCTAGAAAAACTGTTTTTAAATTTTAACTGCTGTGATAGAAACAAGATGTTTTTCTATATACAAATATTACATGTATTTTTTTCAGTTCCTTGATAAAAGTGTTACTTTGTGAGTTATTGTTTGAATGTAAGCAGATCAACATGTGGTTATTGTTGGTGACACCCCTTTGCAGCATTCACATTTTTAACAACTTGCATTGAAGGATATAAAGGATTGTATTTCTATACACTACATTTATTTACTGTATGTACACAGTATGCTATTTCTATAACATTTGCTGAAAATTGTGCTAGAAGAAAAACTTTTGACGTTCAAGATTTGTTGACATGTGAACAAAAATAATGATAATGTTTCTGTTATTTAAAAATGCATGTAAATAAATGTTTTGATTTGTTGGAGTTTGGGTGTTTTACATCATGTATCTGTGGGTGCTCTTTGTGTCCACTTTAACTCGAATTGTAATAATTTATGTGTGTTGAGAGAGAGAGAGAGAGAGAGAGAGAGACCACAGAGAAAGTGATAGAAAATATAATAATATGTATCTATATTCAATTCAATTCATCCTTAAATAATCAAAATAAATCTAAGTCTATTATAAACTTTTAATTTTTGAAGAAAACAACATTAATGACAAAGTACAACTTTGATCAATGCTTCATGATGGCATGTGGTAGGCAATATGTTTATTGTGGCATGTGGTAGGCAATATGTTCATTGTGGCATATGGTAGGCAATATGTTCATTGTGGCATGTGGTAGGCAATATATGTTCATTGTGGCATGTGGTAGGCAATATATGTTCATTGTGGCATGTGGTAGGCAACATTTCATTGTGGCATGTGGTAGGCAATATGTTCATTGTGGCATGTGGTAGGCAATATGTTCATTGTGGCATGTGGTAGGCAATATGTTCATTGTGGTATGCAATATATGTTCATTGTGGCATATGGTAGGCAATATGTTCATTGTGGCATGTGGTAGGCAATATGTTTATTGTGGCATGTGGTAGGCAATATGTTCATTGTGGCATGTGGTAGGCAATATGTTCATTGTGGCATGTGGTATGCAATATATGTTCATTGTGGCATATGGTAGGCAATATGTTCATTGTGGCATGTGGTAGGCAATATGTTTATTGTGGCATGTGGTAGGCAATATGTTCATTGTGGCATGTGGTAGGCAATATGTTCATTGTGGCATGTGGTAGGCAATATGTTCATTGTGGCATGTGGTAGACAATATGTTCATTGTGGCATGTGGTAGGCAAGGAGCATTGCTTTGCTTTACGAACATATATGTGTTCTGTCAATTATTTTGATCATTTTTTTTTATATTTTTTACTATTATTATGATTATGTTTGTAGTAAATTCCATACTAAGACAAACCTTAATACGAAAATGAAAGCTGAGTATTACATCATGGTTATTTTAATCACATATCAAAGGCATACTCAAATAAATATGAGTTGTATGTACTTAAGTGCCACTTCAAAGTTCCGTGGACTCGGACGATGTCATCCATGGATAAGGAAGAGCATCCGGTTATACGTTCTGACAGGTGTTCCTTCCCTTCAAACTTTAAATCTGGCACTTGCGCAATGACAATGAGCTAATAATCATCTTTTTTTGCAGTAGACGTGCAGAACATTTTGTGTGTACAGTTATTTTTTCAGTCATGGTATCACATTTTTGGCATGTAGTCTTGTATTTTTGTCTCCAAGATCGACCAGAATAGCTATCTGCACGTGTTCGTAACGGTATCGTCGTCGTCCTCGATGTCGTCAACGTCTGTCTCATCGCCACATTGATGCCATCGATGACGTTTTCCTCGTCACCGTCTTTCCTGTGTCGTTGTCCATTCCGTCTTTCTATTGTCTTCGTCATTTTGTCGCAGTTAACGTCATTCGGAGCTCCTCGGCCATTTTTTTCAAAAACAACCTCGGATGTATGCCGGTACATCTGTTGAAGTAGTCCGTATTTTTTTTAATAAAAGCATTAATTAAATGTAGTGTTTAAGAGTTGTATTCATTGCTCTCAGTTTAAATTGATTGCCATTGAAGTGTATTATTGCAAACATAATTACGATTCCCAAGAGTTAAGTCGTAAATTTTAACTACTAAATAAGATTACTACGCGATCTATTTGCAGCGGACTTAAACGTACCACTTTTTAAGTATGTAAACCGTCCATATACATCCGAGGTTGTTTTTGAAAAAATGGCCGAGGAGTTCCGAATGAGTTAACGTTTTTCTATTATTCTCAAAATATCACCTCATTATTCCGTCTTCATAGGCAGCTAGGTTGTCATTTAAAGTTTGATGTCAGGGTAACGGTAAATTATCGTCTTCTTATCTTTTTCAGCGCTGGTCGTTTCACCTCTTTCTAGTCGTGTACGTATTTTTTTTTTTTTATCTCGTACGTGTTTTCTTATCTTAATCTTATCTTACTTAAATGTTCTCAAGTCGTCTACCAAGTTTAGTTTTTTTCTAGTCGTCACCAGCGCCCTCTTCACCATTTCCAATATTTTCATTGATGTGCTTTACTAACAAATATGTTTTCATCAACTGAGTCTTTCTGATTACGTTTGTCTCTCTCCAGCTGTGGCGTCACTCTCTCGTCGCCTTTAGCCTGTGTCATGATTTTTGCTGCCGTCGTCGAAATTCTCCTTGGCGTTTCATGATGCAAAAAAAACGATACAGGGGAGCGTGCCAGAAACAATGAAACAATAAAAGAAATTCCGAACACTAGTTATAAAAATACAGCCATCCTCAATTATGGTGTTAAATAACTTATTTTGTAAAAATGATTCCCGGGAAACCATTAATTAATACAATATAGAAAATGAAAGCAGGCTTGCTGTGTTTTGTTTAATAGTTTTATTGAAGAGGTATTCCTTATATTCCAGTCTCCTAAAATAAAAGGGATTCCCGTCAAAAGAAAATAAACGGGATTCCTGATTCCGGATTCCAAGGAGGGGCGGTGAAACCCTTTTTTTATTTAATTTATTTTGTTTCGTCGCCCGTGATCGAAATCATTATCGTTGAACAGTTCAAGTCGTTCCGTCGTCGTCCATGGTGACGTCTACTATATATATATAGATATTACTTCAAGTGTATTAAGGTGTGTTCAGAATATTATAATTTCTTTCTATTTACGCAAATGTAAAATGAAAGCGTGTCTAATATTACGGCGGTAGACGATTTGAATGAAAACGCGTCATTATGCGATTCTTAATGTTAATGTGACATGAATCTCGTAAAAGCGTTGTATTCAAGAAGGATTACATCATCGTGGCAGCATTGAATGAATGTAAACTTGTGAATCCCAATAAATTCATTCGATTGATCACTTAACGCAATTCAATCCACGTTCTATTTCCAAGAACATGTCAAAATCTAATAAAAACTGGCCCCACTTAACGTCGTGACTGATTTTTTTTAATCGGAGTTAAACAAGAATGGTAAAATATTATGACACACTTTTAATATAAGTACATATGTCATATAAAATAATGACATGATACGATACCTAAATTGACATTGAAGATGAAATTTTGAAAAGAAGAAATAACTGATTATTTTTTTCAACAACTATAGTTGGTCTTCTATAGTACACCAAGATATTCCGTACTGTATAGAACATTTTTTTTGCATTACAATTTCAACAGTTCAGCCTTTTTGTTTGTTTGTGCAAAAGGTAAATAATCGCCCTCAAAAATCTGATCATAATTTCAGATTTACATTTTGTCAAAATAAATATATATAAAGCGTGAAGAAGTCATGTTTATTGATTCAGGAATGTCCAAAAGTAACTGATCAATATATTTTCAGAAAATGTTACTAAATGTATAGCTGGGCGCCAGTCTATTATTGTGTCAGGCTTGTACCAGTCTTACAATATCGGAGTCATTTTGTTTTCTTCGCTCAACCGAGGAGGATGGTGGTTGTTTACATCTGGAAAGAATTTGTGAAATTTAAATGAATATTCTAAAGGAAATGCAGAGTTTAATGAAGCAAAATGGGATGAGAGTGACAAATAATAATAGTTTGGACATGAATCCAACAAGTACACGTTATCTTGTTGCTGATTATTTAAACTACAGACTCAGTAAACAAAATTTCGTATGGAGAGGTTGTCCTCCACTAGAATCATCAGCAAAAAAAATCCACAATGCAATGAGATCTTTAGCGGATGAGTTTGAGAAAAGATACAGCCGTGAATTTAATGATATGGTGGAACAATTACACATAAACCCTGACATTGCATATTCTACTTTTATTGCTGTTGCACAAGAACTTTTCATTGATGGAATAAATTGGGGGCGTATTGTTGCTTTGTTTACATTTGGGGGATCGATTGCAATAGAATGTATGTTAAAACGTATGGAACATTTGGTTGACTCCATATATGAATGGGTTTCCACATACGTTAGAGATCACCTAGAGGATTGGATCTCCACACATAATGGATGGGTTGGTATTCGTATTGTAATTATTCACTAATTAATACATAAAATGGACAGCTGTTGTTGTCCATTGTTAATTACATTAATCAACAGGTTCAGAACTGGACATACTCCCATCCTTCGAGGCATACATATATCAAAAGTTGGCAAAAAACAATTTCTTGTTAAGGTTGAGCTTTTTTACAGCATTGTAATTAATATCAAAGTACTTATTATAGTTCATGATGCATTATAAATATTCTGAGAGATCACAATTTTATTGTTAATAAAAGGTTTTTGCAAATATTGAGCGCAATTTTTTTAACATTTTTTCATTGATGGTGAAGCAGAGCTGACAGGAGCTAAATTTGAAGATGATTTTTTTTACCTATTTTCTTTATTAATAATATTAGTGGGTATTAACCGTGAAGAATTATACTAGACATGTTAAGGTTGTAAAAGGTGAGACTGAAGAACACAAATTTAATGCAATAATTGAAAGTTTTAAATTTTCATTCTGTTGCAAATGATAATTAATCTTTTATTCTTATTCTTTTAATTGTTTTACTGTTTGTCATTAATATGTATTGACTAGCACCCTATTTTTTAGATTTATAAGTCTAAATCTATACTTCGCAGAGTTAACTTGATGAGGTCATGTAGTCAAATATTTGTAATATTTGTGGCTGTATACTTCAGCTACTGTCAATATCTAGATCAGATTATTCTATACCAGTGTTACCGCCAGTAGGCTACATGCCACATTCATGAAATAATTAGCTATAGCCACAACTGTACTTGTATAGAAAATCTGTTTGCCCAAATAAGTGCCAAACATTTTGTGCATACTATCGCAGCCATTCAACATTATATTTCTAGGGGTGCCTGCAGGACTGCATTAAGTCCTCCTTTAAATTCAGGTAGTATCTACAGTCTTGCAAGCACCCATCAAATTATATAGTATGGTTCAATAAACAAGCATGTATTAATGCACTAGAATAAAATTTGATTACATATTTCAAATTTCATATGCTTAACTTTGTTGAACCATTAAGACTCAGTAATAAAGAGCTACATTGTAACAATAGGAATGTCAAACAGCAAGTGAACATTATTAACTAAAATATTTCAATTTGTATGTAAACTGGATATTTTTATATTCTTAATGAAATTGCACTGTTTATATTGGATTGTGTCCAGGCTGATATCAGTTTACATTCGAGTCACTCCTAGATATTTTCTTCATGTTTTTGTTATCCATTTAAACCAGATTTAAAAACCACAAAATAAATATTGAAATACCTTAAGGATTTTCATTCATGACAACCGCATAAGTTAACTTAATTACATATATATACATGTGTATGTATACTATATTTTGTAGAATAGAAATTATAAAAAGATATTATGCAACCACTTTTAAATGATATGATATCATGCAGAGAACATGTATATGATATTAAGTACAAGTAATTGCATCAATATTTGGTTGAATTACATTGCTATGAATTTTTGTTCTCATTTAAGTCATTGCGCAATCCAATACATCAGGGACAGATTCAAACATCCAAGTTATTTTAATATTAAATCATTAGTGTGTGGGAACATTGAATGCATTGGCCTGTACCTTGATCAATGAAACCATTACTTTTATCGACAAGAACAGAAAACAATTTTATTATACCAATATATGTAGGTGGGTTTATTTTTAGTGATAGCTAACCACATTCATTCACCCCGTTTTGTCTGGCTTATCAGGTATGTATATCAAGGAGTGCCCATCAAATGGCCTCATTTTATTTCAACAACTTCAAGTCCTTGTTAATCCTATGAATTTAATCAATTTTTATTGAACTTCACTGTAGTATCATGGTCATTTTGTGTATTCAGCTTTTAATTGCTTTATTGACAAGTTTCATTTCACTCTTGAAAGTCTTCTGTTTACTTCTATGTTTTCAGTCAATAAAACAATGCCAATAACTGTGTATTGTAAAGAAGGGCAAAGATTAAAGCTAAGATCGTAAACCTCATTTTTTGGGTAAACTGGGTTTCATAGAAAATATTAAACCTCATTTTGAGGGGTTAACTGCTTTTCAAGGAAAATGTTAAACCTCGTTTTGGGGTTAAACTGCGTTTTAAGGAAAATATTTTTAATTTTTTACTTAGATTCTGCCTGTACTTTACAAGTGTATATGACCACTCTTAGTAGCGTAAGATTTACAACTAAGATACCTTTTTAATGATACCTTTTTAAAAACAGGAAAAGTTTCGAAATTTCAAGGGAAACTGTCCAGTTTTGGGCTTCAGTTTAAGCTACCATTTTACTGATGAGAATTATTTTTATTCAGGTTGTTGTATTGCCAGTCAATGACCTTGTCTAGTTGATACCTACATTTGATCAAATAGTCATATCAAATTATGTTTCATAACAAATCAAATCGTTTTTGAAAACTTAGTTTAATCAGATATTGAACCTGACAACAGTAAACTGTATTAGATTATTTGGGGAACTGTGAACTCACAATACATTCATTGTCACATGTTTTAATATCTCACAATATATATATATATATAAAAATTATAATATTTTTTTAAGTTATATGTTTATTTTGTTTATCATATTGCCATTCATTGAGTATAAGTTCACTTGTCAATTTGTTCAACAAGTACTGGATATGTTCTATTTATCTTTAAGCAATTCCTAAATACCTAAATTTGATTATATAAGCATTATTTTTTTGCAATTTTCTACTTTGAAAAGAATACCCCATTCTGATTCCATAACGTCAATCAAGTCATATCGCATTCATAACATTTTTGTGGTAATAAATGAATATTTGAATGTTTGCCAACTTTTTTAAATTCAAAATCCTTCTGTTATTATGTGCTTTAAATCCCATTGTGAGAATCTAATTTTGGTTTGAATTTGTTTCTGGCACTAGATTGTATTTTAAATGCAACACTAACGAGGTCCCAGGATCCTGATGACACCAAATTTCATGGAGATACACTATTCTAGAACCTCCATGTCATGTATTGCATTGAGACATGATTAATTTAGTCATTTTAGTCCTTGAAATAAATCATTATGGGAAACCTAACAGGATAGGTCTATAAAAACTTCTGAGGGACTCTCATCTCAAGGAAGGGACTCTTGATTTCAAATGTTTGAGTCCCTTCAAGATCCCTAGGAAATAGAGTTTATGTCGACCTCTGATATAAATGAATGAGGTATTATAATGAAGAAATGGAGGGAGAATGAAGCTTAAAGACAATTATATTTATATAATTATGTCCCGCTATTATGTATTCCTAGTTATTTATGTATTATTATATATTTATATATATTTCAAAGTATGGTTTTGGTCTTGGAAATTTAATTGATTGAAGGGATGAGGAAGCTTTGGAACAATCTGGGCCCATATTTACTTACATCTTCAGTCTGAGTTTGAGATTCAGACTGGGGCCATATTGGCTAACACCTGAAGTCTAAGTTGAGACTCAGGCTCAGAAAACTGAATTTTTAAAATGTTTCAAACTATCTGTAGTAAAAACTAATTTTGACCAAAGATTTGTGCCTTATTGTAGAATCTCATTTATCTATTATATGTAAATAGTACACCATTTTTACCATAGTTGCTTCTGTAATAGCATTTTGACAAAATCAAATTTGCTTTTCTGAGTCTGAGTCGCAAACTGTGAAGATGTTCATAAATACCATATGGCCCTCGGAGTTATGATAGTATAAAGTTTTTTAGTTATACTTTATGAAGAACCACAGTTATGAACCAGCTGGCCAGGGACTAAGTAATAGTTAGATGACATGAATTAATATTCTAATGATTAAGAATGGCTTGAGTGAGCGTACCGAACTAGCTATTCCTAGTCATTAAATGATTACTTCAGGTCATCTATCTGTCTTAAAAAACAACCTCATTGGCTGACACATTGTCAATTCAAAACCTGAGGCTGACGCAGGGATTGTGTATCCCATGAGTGGCAGAAGGTGGACATTGAAACAACCGCGAAAGTTTAAATTCTTAATGATTAGGTGTAGTTAATCTGCAATTTTATAAAAATGTAGGATGTATTTTAATATGTATTTTAATACCAATTGTTCTATACTGTATATGACGAGTTTTGTTTTAAAGAGTTATTGCTTTCATGTTTCATAGATGGTCATGTTGGATGTTTTCTATGAATGATATTGGTCTGCCATTGTTACATGAGTTCTATAATCAGGCATACCGATAAATCCAGGAGTTCTAGTATAGCTGTGAATAATCAGATATTGCAAATTAACCACTGGTCATTACTAAGATAGATTCAAGCCAATTTTTCCTGTTACCATGGCCAATCATCGATCTGGGAGCGCTGTTCCAAGGTTTCTTCAGGAATACTTTACCTTGTTTTAATTTTGTGTTATTTTTTTTTACACATCTGGGATTTGGCCTTTTTGTGAGCTTTAAAATTCACAACTTCATTATATATTAATTGGAAAACATTATGAAATTAATTATTTTTATATGATAAAAACGTGACCTGATTGATTCATGATAAATCACGAATATTAGACCCTCACATAATTTAACCAGTGTTCGGTATTACCAAGCAGACATGTATATATGACGCACTGGTTTTTCCCAGAATTTCTATGGGTGCAAAATGGAACATGCTTAGGACATCATAATCTATTCTTTCATTGGTCTCCAAGTTATCAATTTATTTCCAGACAATTTCGCCCACGTTAGTAGTGACGTTGTCAGATGATTGTCTGAGTTTTAGTAAGACGTGGCGTGTTCTCACTTTCTACGCATTGCTTTTTTCCCCAGTATAAACAATTTTGAAAGTTCATATAAATTATTTCGCTATAAATTGTGATGATGTGGTAAAAATGCAAAATAATGAGAAAAACAACATTTTGTTTCTTAATTACATGTATCTTTTTTCATCCTATGATGATGAATCACAAAACACTTTCTATAAATATTTTGAAATAATTGACTTGAAGTGTTCCTTTTCTCAGACAAAATCATAAGACTGAAGGGTCAATGGTTAATTACATATATGTATTATCATTATCAGAAGTCAAATATATTGAATATTAGATTCCATTTGAAGATTTCTCTGCTTGCTACAGGTAGATTATTATGAACTGTTGGAACCCTAAAAAGTTCTGCATCTTTTCTATCCATTAAAATACAACAATTCTTCTGTTACAGGTGAAGGTCTATTTTCTGATCTTTGGAGAATTTATTTATTGGCAAATCTTTTTGTAAAACAGTATGAAGGAGAAACAAGAAAAAAATCAAAAGAAATGTAATCATTTGAACTTCAAGTATTCACAGGCAATTATGTAAATAAACATATTGAACCATGCAGATTCATTGTATGGAACAATTTGAATATTTTGTTTAATCATGGTTCTTAAAATGGGCTCTACTTGGGTTACTTTTGTTAGAAGATGATTACTGACTTTGGAATGTTTTAATTCATTTGACCAAGTTTTGGCTTAAAGTTCAGAATTCTTATAAATGATTATATAATTTTGGTCTAATTTTATACTTTCTTTACATTATTGTAAAAAGTAGGTACAAGTATTGTAATTTCTACTGCGTATATATATTCTTATAAGGTATATGACCGTATTACAATTGCTGCCTTAAAATTATTGCCTTAAAATTGCGATTTAATTGCTTTTCCTTTAGTAATCCTACTTAAAATGCATCGCCATAAAACAAAAATGCAGTAAAATGTTCATCTATTTTGGTAGCTTACCAAGTTTGTCTAAACCTGATAGATTTAAAACAGATTATTTATCCCAAATTCAATGCATGAATACCTACTAATTTGTGGCAGAAGAAAACTGATACATTCTGTCTACAAAAAAGTATAGTTTCTGTTTAACTGGGGTGATTTTTTCTTTAAAATTAGGTCAGCAAAAACCATATTTACATAATTACTGAAAAGATGTAGGTCTCATGGATTTACTCAATTTCTTGTTCTATTTTAAAGATACTTAATAATTTAAAAGCCTACAAGAACAGTTATTGGCTCTAAAAAGATTAAACCATTTTTTTAAAACTTACTTCATCAAGCTCAACAGCGAAACCTTTCGATCTAGTTATATTGCTCTGTCTCACAATAGATTATGTTAGATAATTTTATTTTTTTGAACTGATTGTTAATTCTGAAATGCTGTGTTCAGCTGTCTGACCAATGACTCCAATCAGTTATTGATTAAAAGATACATATATGGTGTTTAAACACATTATTGTTAGATGATAATGTGTTTTTGATAACGCTCATCATGTTTTTGCTCTTCTCCATAAACAATTTAAAAAAAAATATGACTGACCTGTTGAAAACTGTATATAAATGCTACATTTTGTGTTCATAACGAGTTCTGTGTTAACAACCAAAATGAATTAAGTTTATTTTAATTGAGTTCTGAACACTGATGAAAAAATGGTTAATTGTTCAATTCATTTTATTATATGATTATTTCATTATTATGTGTGCCAAATTTTGTATAAAAAGCAAACCCCAAAATCAACCTGCAATGTTACCCAGCATGATTTTACTGTTCAACTTCATTTATCTAGGCATTTATAGCCTAGGAATTCTGAGTAAATGGCTGCCAGTTACACATGATTGTGTTAATTGATACTCATCACTGCATAAATAAATAATATATTACAAGTAGTTAAATATTACCAGTAGGTAACATGCACATTAGGAGTTTTGCCAAGTTACATGATTGGGTTCATAAAAAATACTTGTATCATTCTTTTATGGTTACATTGTACACAATATAATGTACATACTTTTTATAAATTATTTTACCATTCTTCAAAATTGTCATACAATGTAAGTTAAGAAACATGTAATTTAAGTAATTTAACATTTATGACAATAAAGCATACAATTTCTTGTGTTCAAACAATTAAGTAAAATAATGCTCATTTTTTTCAGGATGGGCTGACAGAGTTTTATGAGAAGTCCCCGGACAAGAATGACAAGTCTATATGGCCGTCATTCGGGAAACTCTGCATTGGTGCTGCGGGAATACTAGCGCTGGGCGCAATCTTTACTCAGAAATCTTAGGTAATGAAATGGCCAGTTTTATTAAATTTTAATAAAAATATACTGGGTAACTCGTTTGTTTTTAAAAAAAAGGCAAGTAAGAGGTATTTTTATAACCTTGGTTATAAAAAATGTTTTCATAAAACTGTGTACAAGTGTCACCAGTGGCAACCATGAGATGCCTAGGGAGATGTGTAGAAATGGGCACACTGAATAGGGATATGGGTAAAAATGGGCATAATGCATAGGGATATGTGTAGAAATGGGCACAATGCATAGGGATATGTGTAGAAATGGGCACATTGCATAGGGATATGTGTAGAAGTGGGCACAATTCATAAGGATATGTGTAGAAATGGGCACAATGCATAGGGATATGTGTAGAAGTGAGCACAATGCATAGGGATATGTGTAGAAGTGGGCACAATGCATAGGGATATGTGTAGAAGTTGGCACAATGCATAGGGATATGTGTAGAATTGGGCACAATGCATAGGGATATGTGTAGAAGTGGGCACACTGAATAGGCATATGTGTATAAATGGGCATAATGAATAGGCACATTTGTCGAAAGGGGCATAATGCATATAGGGGTATGTGTAGAAGTGGGCATCTTTCTGGAATCAAAAATGTTCCAGTTACAGTCCTTGATTTCCTGAGAGAGAAAATAGACAAGCATTGGACTCAGTCTGAATGCTCTTGTTAATGTATGGTTAAAGAAAAGCTCACTTAAGTAAATTTACTTGGTGTTCTATGTAAGCATGGGCTTGATTTTTTATAGAGCTTGAAGTATTTTGAAAGAAACATTGATACACAAAGATATTTTTGAGGGTAATGAGTATTGGACTTCATGGACTAGCTACTGTACCATTTAATAGTTAAATCAGTATTTATTTCAATTATGTGTACACGTGAGAATATACAAACACTATGAATAAGCAAGCAAATACAATAAATAGATATATTAAAAATTAGACATACAAAAATGCATAATAGTACATGTACATAGGTATTTCAGACAGAATTGAAAAGAAAGCTTTAAGCTTATACATGGTTTTGCTTCTATAGCCTTGATGGGATAACACTAACATTATATTATCCCACTCCAAATGACTCAATAACCCACATGATATAATTAATAGGTCTTAAAAACATAATTGCAAGTGTATTGTCTTAATTGTCAGCTGTGTGGCTGTCATATGAATTATTACTCATAAAAAAAACCTTAATAATACGTAAAACATGATGTAATTCGTTAAAGTTTTTTTCTATTCACAAATAATAGTCCCTATTATAATGCGCAAAAGGCATGATGAAATTTGTTTTAGTGTCTATATTTGAAAAATAAAAGTCCCTTTTATAATGCGCAAAAGGCATAATGAAAATTGTTATAGTTTTCTTCTATTTACAAATAAAAGTCCCTATTAAAATACGTAAAAGACATGATGATATTTGTAATCATTTTCTTCTCTTTTTTCCAGGAAAAGATGACTTATACAGATATTAATAGAATACGTCATTTAGGTCAATATAATGGAAGCGATCAGCGTAGTTTCAAGACAGGATCGACACAAACAGATCATTGGAACAGAGTATTCATCCACCACCAGTAGAGCCAATCATATCACGATGGATGTTGTGTTTAGGGTTACAAAAGATGTTGCTTTACCATATTGCTTTTATAACACAAATCCTTGGATAAAATTACCATCCAGTAAGGAACGCTTAATGCCCTTCATATTGTTATGTTTTTGACAGTTGAGTTTCAAGGAAATGCCATAAAAAAAGCAATACAAGTAGGAAATTCAAATTGTTTCCACTTCTTATTTGAGCAATAGGCTGAAATACAGTTTGAATTATTGTTATTTAAAGGGGAAAAGTTTCAACGTTAGATATTTCTAGGATTTCAATTCTTTTATGATGAACATTGATGGATAAAATGGCAAGACTTGACTGTGTAGTGGTTGTTGTAAGCTCTGATTTTGTCTTGAAAATAGGATATCATTGTACATGTATGCCATATCCAAGACATACAGGGTTAAGGGTATAACTGTAATACACCTATACTGTTGTATAATCAGGCTTTCTTTTTAAAAAAAAATACACTTAGACTTTTTACTATGGGTTGTTAATTTAGAAATTTTAAATACTTTTTACAACTGTGTTGATATTAAAGAAGTGCGTTATGCTACAAGGGAAGTAAAGCCTACTCGAGACATCAAAATATTGTAACAGGAATTTTTTGTAAGAATGTGCCACTGAAAACAAACACACTCTTAAGGGTTACATTACTTCTAATTTGTTGGTCCTAAAATAGATGCTTCATTTTTAATTATGAAGGGATGATAGAATTGAAAATCAATTCTGAAATCAGCATTGAGAGATTTCTCTTTCATTCTACAGTGGAACTCTGTTGGCTCAAACTCCCAGGGACCGGTGAAATCACCTCCAACCTCGAACAATTCTAGACCAAGCAGGAATGCTTACATTCAGTATAAAGAAATCGGTCCTTTACCTGCAGGTTGAGCCAAGCAAGTTTGAACCAACTGGGTTCGACTGTATCATACATTTGTTCAGTTTGGTTTGCTGAACATTTGCATTAAAATATTAGGAAATACATTGAAATATTGAAATATATATATATATATATAGATGGCTTTGAAAACAAGTTCAATACAGGCCTCAGCTGCGCTGCCATGGGCTACAGGAATCCCTCGTACTGAAACTAAGATGTACTGGATGGGGATTTTCTGTCTGTTGTCATTTCTGTCTCTGGTTATAGTGCTGATATAAGATCATTTATATACACTGGTACAACAGCCCTTGGGGTTGATTTATTACAGAACCTATGGAGTTGTAAACAAGAAAACAAACTTCTACCTCAATTGTTAAGGATTTGCGATATGTGATACAACCCGGCATGATTTTGTTTATTGTTTAACACCTGGTGACATTGTACATATTGGAACATGTATATAGATTGTATGTTCGTAAAATTATATTTGAAACATTTTCATGCTTAAGCCGAACATAGTAAGCTAATATTTTGCTTTTTCTTTGCTTTTTCTTTTAAACTTATAATCATTTGGAATACTTTGATTCCTTGGTTTATTTCCACATCTTCCTACTTGTACATTTGTATAATATTCACATTTCTTTTACAATTACCAATTGAGACAAACTTTGAAATATTTGGTAAATTTTGTTGAAATAAATGATTATAAATTTATAATTGTCAAGTCACTATTATAAAGCGATGCTTTAATAATTAAACTGTATAAATTCTTTATTATTGTTAAAGATGATACAATGGTCATTAGACTACATGAATGACCCAATCATTGTTTTTATGCATAATGATTAAACCAAAGATTTGCTCTGCCTTTCTTCTGTAATTATAAGTGTTGTAACAAAGATATAAGTATAAACAGCTTTTGTCGTTGTCATCATTTATGGATATTGTGTCATTATTTTAAATTTGAGTTTGCATATTTGCATTAGAATCATTATTTAAAAACTTTGCTGGCATTTCAGTATCAAACTGAACACATGTGTTTGTTGTTGTTTCATAACAGCAAACATTCATACATTAGACAATTGATATCAAACTATCAGTTATGAACAAGTTTTCCTTACTATTTTTCAATTTTTTTAGCGATACAAAATATGCATGTGCAAACAAACACTCTTGGTACAAATGTTGTTCTTACTGAGACGATGTGCAGTGACCTTGACCCGGGTCCATACCTCAAAGGTCAAGGTCATTTAAGTTGCTTTTGTTCTATTGCACCATTTTGTTTCTTTGCTGCCTGGATATTTCAATATATTCAAAATTAAAGGTTTGCAAGCATAATGCGTTAAATAAATTAAAGTCTCATTGAAAATGCATACATGTGTGTTTTAACTGATCAGTTATTGCATCAAACAGATGTGTAACAGCATTGCTTGTTAGACTAGGTATCAAACTTAGAAGGTACTGCTGGGAACTTTGGAGTACCCAGTACTGGTTGAAACCCAAAAAGATGCTTCCCCTGAATGTATAAATGCTTTACACTGGGCACTTCAAACACCCAAGGGGTCCATTCAAAGATAGGATAAGGCACCCAGGTCCCTAATTCTCAAAACATGTTACGTCCCTTTTAACAGGATCAAGCTCAGCTCACTATTTTTTATTTGGTATAAATTAAGTGATATTCTCTTTTTGAGGATTTTTGAGGCTTTTAAAGGATATGATATCTGAGATAAATAATTAAAACTACTTTTTGTTTTATAAAGTCCTACTTTAGCAAGTACTTTAGCTAAATGAAATAAGATACTTAAATGAGTTAAACTTATTTTATTTTTTTGAGAAATTGATGCCCGATCTTCATGTATCTGGCTCTGTTTCTTCCATTCTGCTGATATCTACATGTGACTGGTAATTGCTGTCACTTCTAATTCATGATGATGGCAACATTGGCACGGCAGAGCCTTTGACACAACATAACAATGACATAATATACTGAATGTAAATAATGTCTTCTTTTTTCATATTTCCATTTTGCTAACAGATGTATCAGTTTTAAGGAATAGAAACACTTTGCTTCCACACTTCTTATCCTCCCTAGTGCAATATGTAGTGACTTTGTAAATGATGTGTTTTCTGTGTGCATGTTTTTTTTTGTTTTGATTTATTTTGTGGGAAACTAATAGATAAGTACATGTACATTATATTTATTTCTGGCGAACTTTTGATGATGCCCCTGTGTTTTATTTTTATTACTTTTAAAGACACCGCTGAATCAATTGAATTTATGAGCAGATATTTTCATGATTGTTATAATTTTACCCTTTAAAATACCTCATTTGTTACAGGTTAAGCTAGTCTGTGTTTTTTTGGAAAAAACAAGTGTTGTAATAGCCTTGGTGTTGTTGTCGTTACCATCAGCATGGTTGGCAAAACCCTACCCTTGGCCGTTACTCAAAATCCATTCAAGATACAAATGTTTTGGCATGAAAAAGGTACCGGTACACATTTTACCAGAGATAATCCATGCATGTATAGCAACCAAGGCCCATAATTCAGGCTTAAAAATAAATAGAGTTAAGCCCCTTTTTAACTGTAAAATTACAGATGGGCGTTGGTATTTATCCTTCAGCGTTATTGCTGAAAGAAGATATTCAACAATTTCAACAAGATTGAACATTTTCTTTATCGTTAAAAGCAAAAATTGACTGAAATTTGATTTAATATACCATTTTCAGATTTTACATGTAGATACAATACCCTGTGTTTGATGTTCATGTGCTTCTGTTTGAAGGTGTAAATATATCTAAATAAATTTTCTTAACATGGTTGTGATTTTGATGCTAGCTCTTTATTAATACTAAGCCATTATCATCACTCATTTCTCGTTCTACCATGGCAGTTGCTGAGTTTCAGTAAGAGATAGATTTTAAATTTTAATTTTGACTTTATACCGTTCTTACATAGTTTCATTCAACCCCTTTTGTCAACGACCATTCAAAAACAATACCTTATAGAGAAGAATGTTTTTGTTTTGCAAGGCTGTTTTTCCCTAACTGTTTGGTTTTGGCCTTTTAAATTGGTGACATCATTATTAAACCATTTGACGACTGGGAAATTAGACTATTCACACTTGGTTTTAAATTCACAATTGGACTGTTGCGCAATGTTTTATTATTTTTTTATAACTCTTATTTCGAAATGGCTGCAATGTGGATACAATTTTTTCGTTACTTTTTATTTGTACCAAATCCGTCTACATGTATATATTTACTAATGTTTTAAGCTTTTGATAGTTATCTATGTAGTTCCATTAATGTGTAATTACACAATTATATAGACATATATTCTAGACGGTAAGGGGGTGCTAGCCTCTATTAATTATTTATTGTTACTCAATACTGTGTATTTTAATTACTGTACACTATTGCTGTACAAATCTGACCAATTTCTCTCTGTTGTTGATTTATTTTGCCATTTTTAATAAACAAAAGAAAAAAAGTACTTGTCTTTCATTTGTAAGAGAATAACACTGGTAGCTTTTGATTGATGAAACAGCAGTGTAAGTCTTGTTAAAAGATAGATGAATTTGTAAGCTATCTTGTATTGAATGTTAAAAGGCTCATTATATCAACATTCGTACGTCTTACTGTCAGGTTTAGAATTTCAGAGCATTATTTGTGAGTAATTTAAATTGATAGTTATACTTGCTAGAACCCATCTCTTTGTCTATAAAGCTAAAAAAAATCGAAATAGAGAGTATAACCTGACCTGTGTTTTGTTTACTGTCCAAAAGTACAAATTTCATTTCAATATTGATTATATCTAACCTACAATCTAGGGGAGACAAGCAAGCAATTTCTAGTTAAAACTAGAATAGAGCTAACCTGACAGCAAGACAGCTGCTGAACAATTTATAGGGATAGCAAAAACAATCCTACTGGTACAAATTTCTGGAAAATCTCAATTCCCTTGTAGCCGGATCAAACAAAGTACATTTTTAGCTTGACTATTCGAAGAATGAGGAGAGCTATACTATTCGCCCAAGTGTCGGCGTCACACCTTGGTTAAGGTTTTGCATGTAGGCACCTTTAAGTCATCATCTCAGTAAATACATCATTTATTGCATTGAAACTTTGGATATGTATTCCCAAATATCTAACCTACTAAATTAATGAAGTTAGATAACACTTATTTGAATTTAATGCAAATAATGGGCCTTTATTTGCCTTAGAAATTCTGGTTAAGCTTTTGCATGTAAGCGCACATAGGTTAATATTTCAGCAACTACTTGATGTATTGCATTGAGACTTTATACAATGGTACTCAACCATCCAACCTACTGAATTAACCAAGTTAAATAACTCTAGTTTGTATTCAAGGCAAATAATTGCCCTTTTTAATTCAACTTAGAAATTCTGGTTAAGGTTTTGCAAGTCAGCACACATACTAGGTTATTATCTCAGCAACTACTTGATGGTGGTGTAAGTAGTTTATACTCCAGGTCCCGGCTTGAGCACATTGAAGGGTCCCTGAGTGACAGTTCAAACAACGCACAACTATCCTGGGCAGACTATCAAGCGGTTAACCAGTACTAGGTGCCTTCACATCTGCAAGGAACTGACAACTTCTGTACATGCCAGGGGCAGTGATACAGTGCGAATGGTCGTAGAAAGGATTTTATAACCAATCACAACAGAAGTGACCTGGTCCGCCTGGGAATCGAACCTGGGTTGTCCGATTCACAGCCCAACGCTCTACCGACTGAGCTAACCGGGTGGACAGCAACTACTTGATGTATTGCATTGAGACTTTATACTATGGTTCTCAACCATCCAACCTACTTAATAACTGAAGTTAGATAACACTTTTTTAATATAATGCTAATTATGGGCCTTTATTATTTGACTTAAAAATTCTGGTTAAGGTTTGCATGTAAGCACATATAATTAATTATCTCAGCAATTACTTGATGTATTGCTTTGCGGCTTTATGCAATTTTACTCAACCATCCAATCTACCTAAATAACCAATTAAGATAACTCTAGTTTGCATTTATTTTAAATACTAGCCTATACTTTTTTATTTTACATTGATTCATGCATGTTTCGCCAAATCTTTTCAACCCTTACACTGAAAGCGGCAGAATAGACAAGCGCGCTGTCTCTGTGGTAACTCTTGTTCTTTTTTTTGTCTAAATTTTGTTATAGTCTCAGTTGGAAGAATTGTTTGTCAAATTTTTCATTTAAAATATTCCGGGTAATAGATTGACGAAAACGGCATGGCATTTTTGTGTCAATAACAATTTTGCATTGAAGTTTTTTCCGTTTTAAAAATACAACAATTCTTCATGAAACTTGGACAGAGTATTTGTTAGCATGATATTTAAAACAATCGTGAATATCAGTCATCTCTGGTAAAAAGTGAGGTCACTTGGTCAAATATTAAGACAAAATATTGTGCTCAAGTTCTTATTCCTTTTCAATTACAATATCCTATCCAATCTTCATGAATCTTGATCAGACTATGAGCATGATATTTAGACCAGTGTGAAAATGGATCATCTCTGGTCAAATTCTAGGTCAATTGGTTTAATATTGAGACAAAACTTTGTGTTCAAGTTTCTCACTATTTTCACAATATCATCAGTGTTCATCCAATCTTTAAGAATCTCTGTCAGAATATTTCAAAGCATGACATGAAGAACCAGTGTGAAAAGAGGTCTTCTCGGGTCAAAGACTTGGTCTGAGCAGTGTGAATACGGGTCATCTGGGGTCAAATATTAGGTCTGACCAGTGTGGATACGGGTCAAATACTATGTCTGACAAGTTTGGATACGGGTCATCTTGGGTCAAAGACTAGGTGTGACCAGTGTGGTTACGGGTCATCTTGGGTCAAAGACTAGGTCTGACCAGTGTGGATACGGGTCATCTGGGGTCAAATATTAGGTCTGACCAGTGTGGATACGGGTCAAATACTATGTCTGACAAGTTTGGATACGGGTCATCTTGGGTCAAAGACTAGGTCTGACCAGTGTGTATACAGGTCATCTCGCATCAAAAACTAGGTCTGACCAGTGTGAATACGGGTCATCTCGGGTCAGACTAGGTGTGAACAGTGTGGTTACGGGTCATCTTGGGTCAAAGACTAGGTCTGACCAGTGTGGATACGGGTAATCTCAGGTCAAATATTAGGTCTGACCAGTGTGGATACGGGTCAAAGACTATGTCTGACCAGTGTGGATATGGGTCATCTCGGGTAAAATATTAGGTCTGACCAGTGTGGATACGGGTCAAAGACTATGTTTCACCAGTGTGGATAAGGGTCATCTCGGGTCAAAGACTATGTCTGACCAGTGTGGATATGGGTCATCTCAGGTCAAAGACTAGGTCTGACCAGTGTGAATATATGTCATCTCGCATCAAAAACTAGGTCTGACCAGTGTGAATTATGGTCATTTCCCGTCAAAGACAAGGTCTGACCAGTGTGAATACGGGTCAAAGACTAGGTCCGACCCGTGCAAAAATGGGTCATCTCGGGTCAAATACTAGGTCTGACCAGTGTGAATTATAGTCATCTCGTGTCAAAGACAAGGTCTGACCAGTGTGAATACAGGTCATTTCGGGTCACAGACTAGGTCTGGCCCATGTGAAAACGGGTCATCTCAGGTCAAAGACTAGGTCTGACCAGTGTGAAAATGGGTCATCTGGGGTCATAGACTAAGTCTGACCAGTGTGAATATGAGTCATCTCAGGTCAAAGACTAGGTCTGACCAGTGTGAATATGGGTCATCTCGGGTCAAAGACTAGGTCTCACCAGTGTGAATATGAGTCATCTCGGGTCAAAGACTAGGTCTGACCAGTGTGAATATGGGTCATCTCGGGTCAAAGACTAGGTCTGACCAGTGTGAATATGGGTAATCTCAGGTCAAAGACTAGGTCTGACCAGTGTGAATATGGGTAATCTCAGGTCAAAGACTAGGTCTGACCAGTGTGAATATGGGTCATCTCTGGTCAAAGACTAGGTCTGACCAGTGTGAATATGGGTCATCTCTGGTCAAAGACTAGGTCTGACCAGTGTGAATATGGGTCATCTCTGGTCAAAGACTAGGTCTGACCAGTGTGAATATGGGTCATCTCAGGTCAAAGACTAGGTCTGACCAGTGTGAATATGGGTCATCTCAGGTCAAAGACTAGGTCTGACCTGTGTGTATATGGGTCATCTCAGGTCAAAGACTAAGTCTGACCAGTGTGAATATGAGTCATCTCAGGTCAAAGACTAGGGCTGACCTGTGTGAAAATGGGTCATCTCAGGTCAAAGACTAGTTCTGACCAGTGTGAAAATGAGTCATCTCAGGTCAAAGACTAGGGCTGACCTGTGTGAGACTAGTCAGCAGTGTTAATTTTTACCCCTAAATCGTGCTGTTCAATTCAAATTTGTCAAAATGAAAAATCTGGCTTTAGTTTGATTTCACCATTGACCCCTTGTAAGACTTTCAAAGGAAATAATCTAATGATGAGATGTTTGTCAAACATTATGCCTCCCTGAGCACCATCTTGTCAGGAATATTTGAACAACTGAATAAAATAAGCGTGGACTGAAATGCCAGCAGATTTGACCGGATAACCTCAAATTCACAGGGGTCATCTACTGGTCAGACCCATCCTCCATGTTAGTGGACTTTCAGTGCAGGCATGGTTATCACTCTGATAAGCTTTTTTCATTCAAGGTCACCATGACCTTTGATCCTATGACCTCAAAATCAATTTGGTTCATCTACTGGTCACATCCAACCTTCAAGTCAAGCTTGTGGCAGAAGTCTAGGCATCAGAGAAGCTTTTAGCATCCAAGATCACAGTGACCTTGACCTTTGAGCTGATGACCTCAAAATCAATAGGGGTCATCTACTGGTCACACCCAACCTTCAAGTCAAGTTTAAGGACCAGGGATTGTTGAGTTATCGCTCGGACAATCTTTGATCCACTGATCTACACCACCTCCTCTTTGAAGGGGGCATTATAATCTCGATAACTAGACATGATTATGTCAAATCAAATTCAAGCAAACATTTAGGCTTAATGCAATTATACATATTATTTTTGGGCCCCAATCTTTAAAACTGTGTTACTATAGCTGTTTTTTCTATCAATGCACATATATGGGTCGTTGAAAACTGCTTAAGATTATTTTAGCTTGTGAAAGAAACTACCAGTTGATAAAAACATGTATTATGTTTGAATGTCAGGTTTCAGAGTATACCGAAGCATGTTCTACAATTATGTATTTTCCATTTTAAGATACCATGAAGGACTTCCCTGTGATGAGAGCCGAGAGCCATATACTCCCACTTGAGTAAGATTCCTGGGACTGATGTCCATTTCGAGAGAATATCCCCCTAGTGGGTTTCTTACCCACAACCTCATGGTGTAAGAGGACACCTTCACCTCTAGCCTGCCTCATTATGTGGTGGCGATATTAAAACAATTTGCAGGAATTGGATTGAATAGACGAAAAAGTATGCAAATGCAACGAAGTCTGGTTTTATTTTCTTCTACAGTCTTGATTTCACACAAAACAGGAAGTGACATCATCATTTGTAAGCGTTAGCCTTGTGTTTGGGCAGGAAGTTAAACCCAATTGGTACTGGGCCCAGTAACATCTCACTGAAATAACATAAAACATTCGGGTACAAATAGCGGATAATAACCGAGTGCTCATTCAATTAGCAATTTATTAAATTAGGTTTCTCAAATTTAAAATAAAATGCTTGATATTTTTTCGTACAGAATAACCACAGATGTGATGTTCTATTCATTTCAAAAATACCAATTTGACTATTTACAGTGCTAATCACATCAAATCTGGCTATCTCATACATTGCAAATGGAACATTTCTAACACTATTCATTTACTATGTCAAATCAAAAGTTGTTACATTAGTTATATAGAACTACTATTTGCAGTGACAAACAACACTGCAGGTGCACAACTTCATCACCTGAACAACATTCCCCCAAGTTTCATGACTCTAGGTCAAATAGTTTGATCAACACAGGTCCAGAAATGACAATGTATGCGAATTCAAGGGCCATAACTCTGGTTTTACTACATGCAGCGGGAAATGAAACCCCAGGTGCACAACTTCATCATCCCATTAACATTAATGACTCTAGGTAATGTAGTTTTGAGCGTCACAAGTATGCATAATAATAACTGATGGAATCACAGACGGACGCACGCACGCACGGACGCACGCATGAACACACAGACAGGACCAAATCTATATGCCCTCCATTTTTGTTACTTCATAATAGCGACATTATATATATATTAAAAAAAAGGGAATCTTTTTGTGCTATCAATAAAGTAGTAACTAGTTACTCGCAAGCAAAGTTTGGCAGTATATACTTATAAGACAAGCAGGAGTTATTTTTAAGCTTCACAATCTTCCCTAGGAACTGTTTCAACAAAGAATCTTCATCCTAACTTTAGCAATCTCATATATGTATAAATGTCGCAAATGGCAGCAATCAGATTTTAAACATTTCCCCAAGTTTGTGTATTTTTCTTATACTGGCTTAAGTTCAATTACCACAAATATGTAGCAAAATAATCTAACTATGACATTAAGATTATTTCAATATACAACTGAGATCAACTAGGATCTTGATTGAAAGAGGCCTCTGGCTATTAGAAAATTTCAAAACCACAGACAGAAACCCCAGCTGTTATTAAACAACCTGAACATCATTAATTATTAACACTGTTTTGTTCATTTCTTTGTCGAAGGTTAACAAGAGCACTTTTAAACATGACAGCCATACTTATAAACAATTTGTCTCCCACAATTATCTCACCATTCATTGTGGCCTCACTAGTTGAGCATGCATTCATTTATTTAGTAGGGAACGCATTTATCATACATTTCTACTACAACTATAGTCACATTAGATTATCTGCATTTATTCTTTAATTTCAAACTTAAATTTTTAGTTTTAAGTCAGAAAACTGTTTAACCTGATTTTAAGCCAATCACCACAGTTGGGGCTTGCCATCAGAGTTTCAAGGTCATTGCGGCCCTTGTAGTAGGGAGGGCGCTCGTTGATCTGCTGTGGGACACGATCTAGTAAACCCACCGGGATGTACCTGAAGGAAATAAACTGTATGCTATCATAGGTTGTGAACTTGTGAGGTGTATGTATCGATGCATGGACAAAATCTTGTGAAAAGTACCACTACTACAGTAGACGATGCTAAATGATTTTTAGTGATACAAACATGTACATACAGTACTTACATATATCATTTAGCTTATTATTGATAAAACATGAAGATTAGTTTTACCTAATGGGCCCTTATACACATTTCTGTACAAATATATGTGAGGATATCTTGACCAGTTTCTGACTAAAGGCAAAGGTTAAAGGGTTATGCAAACTATTCAGATCTGATCATGTACTAGCCAGGTGTGATTTTCCTCGTGAAGAGACAAAATGAACTTATATCACATCAAAATTATTGCTCTTTCTTTTTGAGCATTCCATATCATTAAATAACAATCGTGCAGTCTCTAACCTGTACAGGAAGGACAACCACTCCAGCAGGAACCGGCGGGTGTTTTCCACACCCTGACTGTCCGAGCCCCAGTGATCGAGCCCAAAGTTGACATAATCTTTCAACATGTCATATCTCTCTGTGGAGCTTATGTCCCAGTGACGTTGCTCTTTTATCTCTGTGAATACCCATGGCTTAATCAGAGCCCCTCTGAAAATGGGATGAACAATGTTCGACAGTTTGGTTACCTTCAACTTGAAGTATTTCTTTGTGGAGCAACCATCCCAGTGGTATTGTTATTTGATATCAGTACACACCACAGCTTGATGAATTCACTTATGAAAAAAGGATAGTGAAAGAGATCTATTGAGCTACTATGATATCTTTTGTTATGTACAATTATGAGATTATTTTTACACTTAATAGAGGGCATGTGTTACCTTCAGTGCAAGTTTGATTTTTTCACAAGCGCTACTAGGGATTTGTTTCCCTCCCAAAATGACAAATAAATTGACAGCCATTGATATTCCTGTGACATAACATTGTTAACAGGTAAAGTAATTCCAGTGTTACCTATTTCAGCAATATGGGAACAAAATTCCATTATAGAAGTGAAAATATCATTGATAGTTTTACAGCAGACAATTAGCAGAAATATAAAAGTTAAAATATTTCAGAATTTTAAAACATTTCCATTATGTTAAAGTCGAGATGAGGAAACTATTTTTTCAGCTGCAGAGCCATGAAAATGAGAAGCATTTTCTTGGGCCCATACAGTATTCCCTCAATCTTGGGTCTGAGATTGGGACTCGGGCTCAGAAATGTGATTTTTTAAATTCATCAAATAGGCATATATAACACTGTTTTTGCAAAAAGGTTTACAAATAATTGAAAACTAGCAATACATTGTGTATACATCCATTTTCATGACCATTACTTTGCTGATTTTTTTTATTTTACTCTCAAGTGACTCAATTGATATGAATTGTTATTGATTATTGGGCAAATGCTCCTGAAGTTATTGATCTGACAATGTAATGGATGCCGCCCATATGCTGCATTTGAAATTATAATATGTCCCGTTTTATAAATGGGGGTATATTAAAGTATTGGGCTTGATAAATGCTGATCACCCAAGAGCTTTCTTCATTCAACCAGATTTCACAATCATGTAAAGAATGTACTTGTACCTTGCAATCATCAAGCCTGCAACGCCAGTCTGCTGTCTTCGGAGATTGGCGTCTTCATAGGACATAATGTCTCCATTACCTGGAATCAAATATATAAGCAGGTTGATTAAAAAAACAGGTATTACATGCATAAGCTGATACACTTACAATTTTACAGGTCTTCATGCTTGTACTGTACTTGGTCCATATATTTTAAATAGCTAACTCATTTATAACATATTCCCCTCAAAGATAGGGGCAAGTTGTAAAGGCAGAGCGCTATTCAAGAGATTCCCCACTTCAGAGCCCTCAGAACCTATCAAAGCAACAACCTGATTTTAGAAAATAAGTAAGATTAACAACAGAAAAAGAGCAGGAAAAGTTAGGCCCTGTCTCTGGAAAGTACACATGGTTTTTATCTATTCATATTAATTACAGATTTTCTATGCAAAGACCCGAATCAAACTAATGCTATTTGTAAGACAGAAAAGTTTTAGCCACAGGGAATTAAAGTTTAAGTGGCATTTTATCCTAATGTATGATTGTATAGCAGTTTATTTCCCACTTAGCATCCAAGAGGATCCAAGAGCTAACAGCTAAAGCAGCGCATCCGTGGTAAATGTAATGCGATTAAAAATGAATGACTTGTACTGGTAAGTATATACAAGCACAAGGTATTACCAAATAGAGGCATGGGTGCTGCGGCTTTTGCACACTCCTGTATGTAGTCCCAGTCTGCCAGTTTGGTATATCTCTGCTGACGGGATCGCCCATGAAGCTAAAAGACCAAATAATGTCAAGATTCAATGAAGCACAATTTTGGGATGCATGAGTGTGTATTTAAAAATTGTTAATACAATGTTCAAGAAATTAGTTTCTATACCACTTTATTCCTTGAACTCACAACCGTTTAAGTATAAGGAAGACAGGTTTCCACCAGACCACTCCCACCCTGAACACTCCTATGAGTGTGAGAATCAGCTGTACAGAATGTTCATGTGATAACTTTTTAATTTTAGTTTATGACAAAAATAATGTAATTTTCCTCTCAAAGTGTACTTATTTGTAATTGGCTGAAAATTAGTTCATAATATTGAGGAAATAGCAAGTATACACTCACAGTGGTAAGACTAACGCCCCATTCTCTCAACCTAGGCATGAGAGTGTGAGCGATATTCCTGTTGTCGTAAATCCCTGTACGCAGTTTCACCGTCAATGGGACGTCCATCACTGACCGCATACTGTTAACTATCTGCTCAAACTTTCCTGTTCGACCCATCAATGCACTGCCTTCCCCCTACAAGTAGAAAAAAATGATCATGTTTTAACAAGTTATCATCTCAATGGACTCTCTTTACACATTTGAGCCTTGTTGAATGACTACACATTTCGGACCCACATACAAATCAATTCAAAGAGTCTTTTTATTCCATCAGTGCAAAAACTTTAATTTGATCAAACCAAGCTGAGTTTCAAAGAAATCCAATGCAGAAATCAATAAAGAGGTATTTTGTGACAAATTCAATACAGCTTCTGGTGGTATGAATGATGAACCTTACAGTTTTTACCAAGTATAAAAGGATAAGGTTTCAGCAGATTTTTTCTGCATGCCACTGCTAAGCTCCAGCTTAACACCATGTTTCCTATACAAGTTAACACTGAACCATGTTCCTACCTTGTTAAAGATGAGGTCTATTGGGCATCCACAGTTGATGTCTATGAAGTCAACGTCCATGGTTTCACAGATCAGCTGGGAACAGCGGGTCATGGAGTCAGGGTAACCTCCACATAACTACAGCAGAAAACATCCAAATAGTAACATTTTGATCTAATCATGTTTGTTTCATTGTCATGGTGATATCTAGTCTCGTATTAGGAAGAACACTGAAATTGCCAAAAAATACACCAGCAGCCAAGTGTATATAACCGGTCAAGTTTTCTGTTTAGTAAAAGTTATTCAAAAAGTTTATAATTTGGTAAATTTTTATACAATAATATTTACTTACCAATCAAATTGCTAAATGAGTGAACTAGCCAATGATAACCTTAAACAACTGACTGTAAATGTAATTCCTGAAACTTGAACATCTTCCTTTAAAAGCATGCAACAACAAGCTCACTAACAGTAGGCGCAACAAGCTTACGCTTTTAATTGCATTAAAAATAATTAGATATTCTAAACCTCCTGACATTTTATATAATATTATACTCTTAATGTTATTACTTATTTACCTGTACTCCAAAAATGTCCTCTGACTCGTGTCGTTTGAGAAGTGCCCACTCAGACTGTTGTCCCTGTAACAGGTTTGTACACACGGCCATCTCCCCACACGTCACATCTACACCAAAACGCTTACATATGCGCCGGAATGGCAAGTTACCCACCTGTTGTAACAATCATATTGCATTTAGAGCTTATATATAGATGCAGAACAAGAGAAACATTCGCTGGATCAGAAGGTTTCCAACATGTTAACAAACAAGGTCATTGTTGGAGACGATGCATGCCCAGGCCTAAAACATAATACCACCATTCTCCAATGATGACAATAGTGTTCTTACAGAAAGCCTTATACTAGCAATAAATAAAAAATAATAAAAAGCCTACCTACCATACATGTATGATGAACCTGTTTTTGAAAAGGATGTAACCCTAACCAAACCATTACTGTTTTTGCCCCACCAATGGGTTCAAATGGACTTTTATCACACTATGTAGAAATTGTATGGGCCACAACCATCATCATTGAATCAGAAAGTGATATTGATATGCGCATTTCCTATTGTAAAAAAAGCTCCCCATAAAGATTGACTAAACTCAATTTCAGTAGTTGCTAAGAAATACCTCGGACACCATTGCAGCTACATTACACCATATAGAAATTAAAAGGCCCATAACTCTTATGAACTTTTATTGAACCAGAATGTGCTGATAATATGTGCATCTCATCTTGCAAGTCTAAAGCTTCCCATAAAGTTTCACCAAAATCAATACAGTAGGTGCTTATTAATAGCCTGGACACGTATGGACCTATAACTGACTATTTAGAAATTAAAAGGGCCATAACTCTATGGCGGGGACTTCATCAACCCCCATAATAAAAAATATATTGAAACTTAATTAACAATTGCTGCTAACTTAAAACATGACAAGCTAAGAAAGTTGCAATATAACATCTTATTGCAAAGTATAGTGCAAAGTCAACCTATTAAAATGATAACTGCCTCATTAGCTGTCTCTTCAACTTACCGTTGTGAGTGGAGCCAGGTACAGCTTGTCTGAGAAGTCAATCTGAAAAAAAGAAATTGAATACTGTGTTCCAGTTAGGTTTTAAATGTACTGTTTAAATGAAATGAGCTCTGAAAACTCCCTATGATCATGTACCTTAATAATGTTCCATTAAGTGTATTACAAACACAATTTTAAAGACACAACAAACATAACTTGAACAAAGAAGTAAACTTACTTTTTTTGCTTCCGGAACATTTAGATCAGCCACTGATGTGTTCTCACATTCGATTCCCGAGGCAGCATCAACGTTGGCTGAAAGTCTTTCCGCCACAACATGCTGCTGCCCATTCCCAACAGCCGAACCATCTGAGGCTCCATTGTTAGACTGTGCCAATATGCTTGATGATTCCTTTCGTTCACTACTCTCAGCTGCAACACTGCCTACCTCAGCTTTATTTTCAGTTTCTACATTATCTCCTTTGTTTGGTGCTATGTTTGTATTTTTATTGAAGTCCCTTCTCTTCTGGTCTTTTGACCATGGGCAAACCTTTTCTAACACTTTATCGGACTTTGAAAAATCATACCTTCTTTTCCATAAAGAAACCTGCAGATCCTTCTTCAAAACATTTGTGATATGACTTTCCCGAGAATTCTTTTCTGCTACCTCAGCATTGACAACATTTTTGAAATCTTCTGTCATATGAGACTTGGCAAATCTACATGCGATTCCATATGGACATTTACCGTAAGTTTTGAATAAATAACATTCGCTTCCAATATCTTCACGCTTGCTAGCAATAAACTTAGCTTTGTCATGGTTAAATTTACATTTGTCCCCAAATGAACACTCCCTCTCTTGCATTATCGCAGGACAAAGTTTATCGCTTGCTTCGATCTTTTTTCCTTTGGGCCTCTGCTTGTTTCGCCCTTTCAGTTTAATTTTCTTGTTTGGAGGCCCCGACGGTTCATTTTCATCTATGTCATTTGCAGCACCCTCCAGCTGTTGTTTTACTTCTTCAGATACATACTCCGTGTCTAAAGTTGGCTTGTAATCCAGAAGAAGAAACCTGAAGAATATTACATTTGAATACTTTTACAAATTGCATTAAATTACACAAGGTGCATTTAATCCCACAATTCACATTTTTTAAGGTGGAAAAAAGTACTTGTATGCGAGTGTAGGAGGCAGATATTGTTAAAATATATTTTTAGTCTAAACTAAAAAAACAAACAAACAAGAGCTGTCACAGTATGTGACGAATGCCCCCGAATGTGACACTGACCTATGAACAAGGTCAGTACATGAAAAGTTAAAGATCAAACAAATACATATGGCAAGTTATTTTAAATTGCCTCTGAACATAAAAAAATACCACCCATACTTGACAACCTACATTCTTATGTCCTTATATTCAGCATTCCATTGTGAATAAACACAAAGTGTATCTTTCACCTTCGAGGTAGGGACATGGGTCTTGCACGGGACACGTCGTCTTGGTATGTTGAACACATGTGGCAAGTAATTTTAAAATCTGTCCATACAAGAAAAAGTTACAGCCCGGACATAACAACCTATACTCTGTATCCTTATATGCAGCACTCCATTGTGAATAAACACCTAAGTGTGACCTTGACCTTAGAGGTAGGGACATGGTTCTTGCACGCGACATGTTGTCTTGGTATGTCGAACACATGTGGCAAGTTATTTTAAATTCTGTCCATACAAGGGAAAGTTACAGCCCGGACACGACAACCTATACTCTATGTCCTTATATGCAGCATTCCGTTGTGAATAAACACTAAGTGTGACCTTGATCTCAGAGGAAGGGACACGGGTCTTGCACCCGACACATCGTCTTGATAATTCAAACACATGTGCCAAGTTATTTTTATAATATGTCCATACAAGGGAAAGTTACAGCCCGGACACAACAACCTATACTCTATGTTCTTATATGCATCATTCCATTGTGAATAAACACTAAGTGTGACCTTGACCTAAGAAATAGGGACACGGATCTTGCACGCGACACATCGTCTTGGTATGCCGAACACATGTAGCAAGTTATTTTAAAATCTGTCCATACAAGGGAAAATTACAGCCCGGACACGACAATCTATACTCTATGTCATTATATGCAGCATTCCATTGTGAATAAACACCTAAGTGTGACCTTGACCTTAGAGGTATGGACACGGTTCTTGCACGCAACACATCGGTCGTCTTGGTATGTTGAACACATGTGGCAAGTTATTTTAAAATCTGTCCATACAAGGGAAAGTTACATCTCGGACACCACAACCTATACTCTATGTCCTTATATGCAGCATTCCATTGCGAATAAACACCCAAGTGTGACCTTGACCTTAGAGGTAGGGACACAGTTCTTGCACGCGACACTTCGTCTTGGTATGCCGAACACATGTGGCAAGTTATTTTAAAATCTGTCCATACAAGAAAAAGTTACAGCCCGGACACGTTACCGATACTCTATGTCCTTATATGCAGCATTCCATTGGGAATAAACACCTAAGTGTGACCTTGACCTTAGAGGTAGGGACACGGTTCTTGCACACGACATGTCGTCGAGTATGCCAAACACATGTGGCAAGTTATTTTAAAATCTGTCCATACAAGGAAAAGTTACAGCCCAGACATGACAACCTATACTCTATGTCCTTATATGCAGCATTCCATTTGGAATAAACACCTAAGTGTGACCTTGACCTTAGAGGTAGGGACATGGTTCTTGCACGCGACACTTCGTCTTAGTATGCCGAACACATGTGGCAAGTTATTTTAAAATCTGTCCATAATGTTCTGAGTTATTGAGTCGGACGGACGGACGGACAGACGGATGGTGCGATTTTAATATGCCCACCTTTGGGGGCATAAAAAACATCGAAACTTCAAATCTAATACAATCATGAATCATTACAGATTTGAAATCAATTTAAACAAACGGAAAATAAGCTGGTGTATTAGTCATTTTGAATAAAACATGGATAACATATATATAATTTTTTATATTTACTCTGGCTTAATCTTTGCCACTCCTGGTGCATCTTGTTGAACTGGCCTTTCCGCCATTGTAACAACTGGTGGAAGATGCCTGTTCTATTATAAACTGCAACAAAACAAATTGTGAACATTGGAAAATGAAAGTTGATTTTTAAGGTACTTGGCACAGTTTTGGGAGTACAAAAATAATTGGAAAATGAAATGAGACTTTTGATTTTAACACTATAATGATGCTTGTCATAAAAAAAATGTCAACTAGCTCTCCTATATAACATATCAAATGTGAACAAGCCCATAAATGCAATTTACCAGAGCAGGGCTTGAGGGATTGTATTGCTAATTTATTCAGTGCAGGCTGGGTACCAGCAGGTTGTGTAATTTATTTGCATATGAAATATTTAATTGGTACCCAGCAGAGTTAAATAACAATTGCTTGAATCCATCAGGTGTCACAATGTCAACCCTGAAAGAGTTGTGGAACAATATCTGTGCTTTTTATTTTGAGAATATGGTGAAATAATTTATTCACATATTGATGGATTTGATGAATGGACATATATAATTGATCTGCTATCGTGGATAAATAATATCTGGATTAGTAGATACGTGGATTGCATTGAAGTTTTTTTGTGCCGAATTCAAACAACATGCCATCTAGTCAAAATAATTGTTCGTTGACAGATTTTTTATAAAGATTTTTGATATGGCAAATCCTTCACGTACAAATTGTTTTGTACCAAAAGTGGGTAGTTATTCCAATAGGGATTCCGGGTTTAAGCATATTGCTTCAATAAAGTATCATAAAAACAAGAAATATTACCAGATAATGTTATTTTATATCAGTTTCGTACACAAAAAATAAATAAATGAATAATTATGAGTTTGATGTGTTTTAATCATTTCATACTGTCAGTTGTTATGATTGTATTTACGAGTTCTATCTCGAAGTTTGTCGGAGATGGCCGAGTTGTTATGATTGGCATAATTGTTTTCCGTGTAAGTCAAGTTTTGTTTTGTTGGAAAGGTAAATCCTGCGTTTTAATGCATTTAAAGCTTGTTTTGTGCAAAATATCTTTGCACTTATGCGTTAAAATATGAATATAAAACTTTATTTATTACTTCAAATGTATAATACTTCTCTAAACACAATTTCAATATTTTTCGAACCCCCCCCCTTGTTTTTGCACAAACCCGTTTAGACGTTAGGGATTTGAAGAATCTAGTATAACATGTCTATCATTTTAGACTACATGCCATCTTAGTCTAAAATAATAGATGTGTTATACAGGTTTCTTTCAATCCCTAACGTTTAATTGGGGTTTTGCAGAAACCGGGGGTGGGGGTGGGGGTTTGAAAAATATTGAAATTGTATTTAGTGTTCAAAGTGTTTTATGTTTGAAATGGATAATAAAGGTTTATATTCATATTTTACCATGTAAGTACAAAGCTATTTTGCACAAAACAAGCAATAAACACATGATCTACCTTTCCAATAAAACGAAACTTGACTGACCCAGACGACAATTATGCCAAGCGAAACAACTCGACCCAATCAAAATAACTCGGCCACCCCCAACAAGCTTCGTGATAGACCTCATAAATACAATCGTAACAACTCGGCCTTAACCGAAGTGCTCCGATTGTTGTAAAACTGTGAACTGCAGCCTTGCGTTGTTATGACAGAATGAAATGGAGAAAACCCAACCAAACTCATACTTATTCGTTGGATATTCATTTATTGTGTACAGAACTAATATAAAATAACATTATCTAGTAATATTACTTGTTTTTATGATATTTTATGGACGCAATATGCTTTAACCCGGAATCCCGATCGGAACAACTACCCACTTTTGGTACAAAACAATTTGTATGTGAAGGATTTGCCATATCAAAAATCGTTAAATAAATCTGTCAACGTACAATTATTTGGACTACATGCCATCTACTGATTTGGACACTAGTAATTTATTACTACCAGTATCAAACACACATGTTAACATTGCATTAGTAATGAAAAATTAAATTTTGTGGGTAGAATGACGAACAATGACTTCGAACTTGGTCGCAACATTTATTGTGAATATTAACCAAAATTCCAAACAATTTCCAAAATGCGACGTGTGCCTTTGTGATATTGCTAATTTTTGACAAATTAAAACAAATTATCCTCTACACTGGCAGGTAAATGTGAATTTAAAACATACATGCGAATACTTTTAAACGACAAAAACGTATGACATGCAGTGAAAGTAGAAAAGATGATGAAAACCTTTCTCACGTCGTGACACAGCCACGAAATAAGATGACAGTTGTGTCTGCGAAATAATTTTGAGTTGTAAAATTTGCAATAGGTATGCGGAGATCACCAATGTAAACATTTTTTCTACAGGAATATTCATCTAAAATGTCGACGTCCGAAGGCCTTTGGGAGGACAGGGATGTCAGATTTGATATCTCTGGAAAGTAAGTTATATGATTTCACTATCAGTTAAGTTCTAACGCAATTCTGATCTTAAAGGCGAAAATAGTGAAGACTGACTTGGAGCTAAATTTACGGCCTGAAGATTACAGGTATTACAGGTATTAGGTATTAAGTTTATTATCTGGTTAAAGGAATTAGACCGAAAAATAGTATCGTCTTGTTTTATCATCTACATCATATGTTGACGCAGTCAAACTTGACTATTACGCAATGGGTGATCACAGGTCAAGAGAAAGGGAAATTTAAACGAAATATAGATAGTGAGAAGAGCTTGGACAGATAAAAGGGTACGTGGAGTAAAAGAAAGTTTTGACCAGCTATATGTTTGCTCCTTTAACCCAAACCTGTCCAGTTATGGTTGCCGCTGCTGGCACTGCAGTGGGAATCATTAGGAACTAGTTGTAGCTGGATATCTATTGTCGTTTTGAATATTATGAGAGTGCTGTGAGCTCTTGCTTGAAGGATACCTAGTCCACCTAAATGGTCGTCAATGAGTCTGTTGCCCAATTTTTTTTTACTATGGCAGTCTCGTGATGTCCACCATCCCAGCAAAAAGTATCATCTGTCCATGCGCAGAGAATCCTTGCGGCCACAATTTTGAAATTTTCTCCGTTATAAATTCAAATTTCTATAAACAAATATTTGTGCCTACTATTAAACACATATTTATTTATGTCATTATGCCAAAAAAACATGTTCAGATATTATAAAACACTTACATGTGTCCATTGTTTATCAAGTATCCCGATATCTGTGAATCTGGGACATAGTAACACCCGCTAAAACAGTTCTTTGCCAAGCCACGGTCATAGAAAGTACTAGAGATAATTTTATTTGTTACTCTCATTCGAAACAGCGAACTACTTTTATGCTTTTTTTGTGTCGCTGGTGTGAAAGCAGAGTGCAGAGGCAATTTCGGATTGCACTCAGCTTAGAATAAGAGCCATTGAGCCACAATCCCTAGGGATGCAGCTTTGGTAATGGTGCGATCATTTTCAATTCAGCCTCTATGTGAATGACAATAACTGAGTATTATTTCCAATCTGCATCATCATACGCTCATGTTATTTGAATGATGTTATTTCATCTTAGGGTCATAAAAATGCATTAGGTATTCATCAAATATTTTTTATCTATATAAATTGAAGATTGGAAATTGGGATAATCGTGTCTTAAATATTTATGAGATTTTTGGGGCGTCATACTTAATTTATTTTGCAAATCTTAAGTCATTTTTTTGTTTGGTTACCCACCTTAAACATGAATGTTGGCAAACGTAATCACATATTGTATTAAAGATACCAATATTCATTTATTTACAAGTATGTATTTATTTTGTGCGTGTAGTCAGATGAAGATGAGGGCTGGGGAGAAGTTGATTGACAAGATGGACGCCGTGGAAGACACCAAGGGGAACAATGGAGAAAGAGGTGAAGATGTTATTAATATTTTCTTGACCTTTCCACAGTTTGATTACTAAATTCATGTGATTTGTGAAATCACATTGGTGTTGACTTCAGGTCTGGGAATTAATTTAGACAGTGTACAGTTCTTGGAATAAATACATTTAAAACTTTATAAAACTAAAAGTCTGTGGGTCTGATTCACAAGTATGTCCCTAAAGTTAGTTCCAGAAGTGTTTAACATTATATGTGGCTAAAAAAAAGTTACTTTAAACTTGACCATAACATTTACATGTATTTTCTTGTTTATTTCAGGTCGCCTTATAGTAACAAACCTGCGACTGATATGGCACTCTATTGGCATGCCACGTGTAAACTTATGTAAGTTTCCCGATGAAATGTTTTATAAATGTAGCAAATATTAATTATTTCAGCATTTTTGGGCTGTTGAAGTACATAGAAAAGTATTTTGACACTTACCGTATATTACGTAATATCAATGAAATTTTGTCAACTATATAAAAGACAAAGCATTTCAGTTTATCTTAGCTTTTTCAAAAAATAAAAAGGAATCAGCAAAAAAGGAATTAACTAATCCAAGTTATGGCAATCTATAAAAATGAAAAGATAGTTCATCTACAAGTGTTGATATGCTCTCTTTTCAGCCATTGGATTTAACTGTGTCATCAATATTTCTACAAAAACAGCTCAGTCAGTAAGTTACAAAGTTTAAACAATATTCAGGTTTAAGATAGATGTTTCACTTTGTTTAAGATCTTAATTTTGAACTAGATGCCTTGTTGCATAAAGAATAGAAATTTTACCATCTATAATACAGATCTCAATCATTCTGACTCTTGAAAATTGTTACATGATTTTTCAGCAGAAACTGTTAATAATATTCTGTGTCAAAACAGCATGCGGGGATAATCATCATTCCCATGAAACATTTATTCACATTGCTTTTGCTTCCATTTAAGAAACTGCGAGGGACCACAGAAGCTCTGTATGTTTTGACCAAGTGCAATAGTACTCGCTTCGAGTTCATCTTTACAAATCTGGTATGTGTATGAGATAGTCAGAGATGGTGAGAGGTTTGTATGGAAGTCAGAGGTATGTGAGGAAGTCAGGGGTGTGTGAGGTAGTCAGAGGTATGTGAAGAAGTCAGAGGTGTGTGAGGAAGTCAGGTGTGTGAGGAAGTCAGAGCTTGGTGAGGAAGTCAGAGGTATGTGAGGTAGTCAGAGGTGTGTGAGGAAGTCAGAGGTATGTGAGGTAATCAGAGCTGTGTGAGGAAGTCAGAGGAGTGTGAGGAAGTCAGAGCTTGGTGAGGAAGTCAGGGGTGTGTGAGGAAGTCAGAGCTGTGTGAGGAATTCAGAGGTATGTGATGAAGTCAGAGGTGTGTGAGGAAGTCATAGGTTTGTGAGGAAGTCAGGGGTGTGTGAGGTAGTCAGAGCTGTGTGAGGAAGTCAGAGGTGTGATAGGAAGTCAGAGGTGTGTGAGGAAGTCAGGTGTGTAAGGAAGTCAGAGGTGTGTGAGGAAGTCAGAAGTGTGTGAGGAAGTCAGGTGTGTGAGGAAGTCAGAGCTTGGTGAGGAAGTCAGAGGTATGTGAGGTAGTCAGAGGTGTGTGAGGAAGTCAGAGGTGTGTGAGGAAGTCAGAGGTGTGTGAGGAAGTCAGGTGTGTGAGGAAGTCAGAGCTTGGTGAGGAAGTCAGAGGTATGTGAGGTAGTCAGAGGTGTGTGAGGAAGTCAGAGGTATGTGAGGTAGTCAGAGCTGTGTGAGGAAGTCAGAGGTGTGTGAGGAAGTCAGAGCTTGGTGAGGAAGTCAGGGGTGTGTGAGGAAGTCGGAGCTTTGTGAGGTAGTCAGAGGTATGTGATGAAGTCAGAGGTGTGTGAGGAAGTCAGAGGTGTGTGAGGAAGTCAGAGGTTTGTGAGGAAGTCAGGGGTGTGTGAGGTAGTCAGAGTTGTGTGAGGAAGTCAGAGGTGTGATAGGAAGTCAGAGGTGTGTGAGGAAGTCAGAGGTATGTGAGGAAGTCAGAGGTGTGTGAGGAAGTCAGAGGTGTGTGAGGAAGTCAGAGGTATGTGAGGAAGTCAGGTGTGTAAGGAAGTCAGAGGTGTGTGAGGAAGTCAGAAGTGTGTGAGGAAGTCAGGTGTGTGAGGAAGTCAGAGGTATGTGAGGTAGTCAGAGGTGTGTGAGGAAGTCAGAGGTGTGTGAGGAAGTCAGAGGTGTGTGAGGAAGTCAGAGGTATGTGAGGAAGTCAGGTGTGTGAGGAAGTCAGAGGTGTGTGAGGAAGTCAGAGGTGTGTGAGGAAGTCAGGTGTGTGAGGAAGTCAGAGCTTGGTGAGGAAGTCAGAGGTATGTGAGGTAGTCAGAGGTGTGTGAGGAAGTCAGAGATATGTGAGGTAATCAGAGCTGTGTGATAGGAAGTCAGAGGTTTGTGAGGAAGTCAGAGGTATGTGAGGAAGTCAGGTGTGTGAGGAAGTCAGAGGTATGGGAGGAAGTCAGAGGTATGTTAGGAAGTCAGAGGTATGTGAGGAAGTCAGAGCTGTGCGAGGAAGTCAGAGCTATGCGAGGAAGTCAGAGGTTTGTGAGGAAGTCAGAGGTGTGTTAGGTAATCAGAGGTGATTGAGGTAGTCAGAGATTTGTGAAGTAAGAAAAGGTGTGTGAGGTAGTCAGAGGTGTTCGAGGTGGTTAGTGGTTTGTGAGGTAGTCAGAGGTGTGTAAGGTAGTCAAAGGTGCACGAGGTAGTCAGCAGTATGGGAGGAAGTCAGAGCTTGGTGAGGAAGTCAGGGGTGTGTGAGGAAGTCAGAGCTGTGTGAGGAATTCAGAGGTATGTGATGAAGTCAGAGGTGTGTGAGGAAGTCATAGGTTTGTGAGGAAGTCAGGGGTGTGTGAGGTAGTCAGAGCTGTGTGAGGAAGTCGGAGGTGTGATAGGAAGTCAGAGGTGTGTGAGGAAGTCAGGTGTGTAAGGAAGTCAGAGGTGTGTGAGGAAGTCAGAAGTGTGTGAGGAAGTCAGGTGTGTGATAAGAAGTCAGAGGTGTGTGAGGAAGTCAGGTGTGTGAGGAAGTCAGAGCTTGGTGAGGAAGTCAGAGGTATGTGAGGTAGTCAGAGGTGTGTGAGGAAGTCAGAGGTGTGATAAGAAGTCAGAGGTGTGTGATAAGAAGTCAGGTGTGTGAGGAAGTCAGAGCTTGGTGAGGAAGTCAGAGGTATGTGAGGTAGTCATAGGTGTGTGAGGAAGTCAGAGGTATGTGAGGTAGTCAGAGCTGTGTGAGGAAGTCAGAGGTGTGTGAGGAAGTCAGAGCTTGGTGAGGAAGTCAGGGGTGTGTGAGGAAGTCGGAGCTTTGTGAGGTAGTCAGAGGTATGTGATGAAGTCAGAGGTGTGTGAGGAAGTCAGAGGTGTGTGAGGAAGTCAAAGGTTTGTGAGGAAGTCAGGGGTGTGTGAGGTAGTCAGAGTTGTGCGAGGAAGTCAGAGGTGTGATAGGAAGTCAGAGGTGTGTGAGGAAGTCAGAGGTATGTGAGGAAGTCAGAGGTGTGTGAGGAAGTCAGAGGTGTGTGAGGAAGTCATAGGTTTGTGAGGAAGTCAGGGGTGTGTGAGGTAGTCAGAGCTGTGTGAGGAAGTCAGAGGTGTGATAGGAAGTCAGAGGTGTGTGAGGAAGTCAGGTGTGTAAGGAAGTCAGAGGTGTGTGAGGAAGTCAGAGGTGTGTGAGGAAGTCAGGTGTGTGAGGAAGTCAGAGCTTGGTGAGGAAGTCAGAGGTATGTGAGGTAGTCAGAGGTGTGTGAGGAAGTCAGAGGTGTGATAAGAAGTCAGAGGTGTGTGAGGAAGTCAGGTGTGTGAGGAAGTCAGAGCTTGGTGAGGAAGTCAGAGGTATGTGAGGTAGTCAGAGGTGTGTGAGGAAGTCAGAGGTATGTGAGGTAGTCAGAGCTGTGTGAGGAAGTCAGAGGTGTGTGAGGAAGTCAGAGCTTGGTGAGGAAGTCAGGGGTGTGTGAGGAAGTCGGAGCTTTGTGAGGTAGTCAGAGGTATGTGATGAAGTCAGAGGTGTGTGAGGAAGTCAGAGGTGTGTGAGGAAGTCAAAGGTTTGTGAGGAAGTCAGGGGTGTGTGAGGTAGTCAGAGTTGTGCGAGGAAGTCAGAGGTGTGATAGGAAGTCAGAGGTGTGTGAGGAAGTCAGAGGTATGTGAGGAAGTCAGAGGTGTGTGAGGAAGTCAGAGGTGTGTGAGGAAGTCAGAGGTATGTGAGGAAGTCAGGTGTGTAAGGAAGTCAGAGGTGTGTGAGGAAGTCAGAAGTGTGTGAGGAAGTCAGGTGTGTGAGGAAGTCAGAGGTATGTGAGGTAGTCAGAGGTGTGTGAGGAAGTCAGAGGTGTGTGAGGAAGTCAGAGGTGTGTGAGGAAGTCAGAGGTGTGTGAGGAAGTCAGGTGTGTGAGGAAGTCAGAGGTGTGTGAGGAAGTCAGAGGTGTGTGAGGAAGTCAGGTGTGTGAGGAAGTCAGAGCTTGGTGAGTAAGTCAGAGGTATGTGAGGTAGTCAAAGGTGTGTGAGGAAGTCAGAGATATGTGAGGTAATCAGAGCTGTGTGATAGGAAGTCAGAGGTTTGTGAGGAAGTCAGAGGTATGTGAGGAAGTCAGGTGTGTGAGGAAGTCAGAGGTATGGGAGGAAGTCAGAGGTATGTTAGGAAGTCAGAGGTATGTGAGGAAGTCAGAGCTGTGCGAGGAAGTCAGAGCTATGCGAGGAAGTCAGAGGTTTGTGAGGAAGTCAGAGGTGTGTTAGGTAATCAGAGGTGATTGAGGTAGTCAGAGATTTGTGAAGTAAGAAAAGGTGTGTGAGGTAGTCAGAGGTGTTCGAGGTGGTTAGTGGTTTGTGAGGTAGTCAGAGGTGTGTAAGGTAGTCAAAGGTGCACGAGGTAGTCAGCAGTATGGGAGGAAGTCAGAGCTTGGTGAGGAAGTCAGGGGTGTGTGAGGAAGTCAGAGCTGTGTGAGGAAGTCAGAGGTATGTGAGGAAGTCAGAGGTGTGTGAGGAAGTCATAGGTTTGTGAGGAAGTCAGGGGTGTGTGAGGTAGTCAGAGCTGTGTGAGGAAGTCGGAGGTGTGATAGGAAGTCAGAGGTGTGTGAGGAAGTCAGGTGTGTAAGGAAGTCAGAGGTGTGTGAGGAAGTCAGAAGTGTGTGAGGAAGTCAGGTGTGTGATAAGAAGTCAGAGGTGTGTGAGGAAGTCAGGTGTGTGAGGAAGTCAGAGCTTGGTGAGGAAGTCAGAGGTATGTGAGGTAGTCAGAGGTGTGTGAGGAAGTCAGAGGTGTGATAAGAAGTCAGAGGTGTGTGAGGAAGTCAGGTGTGTGAGGAAGTCAGAGCTTGGTGAGGAAGTCAGAGGTATGTGAGGTAGTCAGAGGTGTGTGAGGAAGTCAGAGGTATGTGAGGTAGTCAGAGCTGTGTGAGGAAGTCAGAGGTGTGTGAGGAAGTCAGAGCTTGGTGAGGAAGTCAGGGGTGTGTGAGGAAGTCGGAGCTTTGTGAGGTAGTCAGAGGTATGTGATGAAGTCAGAGGTGTGTGAGGAAGTCAGAGGTGTGTGAGGAAGTCAAAGGTTTGTGAGGAAGTCAGGGGTGTGTGAGGTAGTCAGAGTTGTGCGAGGAAGTCAGAGGTGTGATAGGAAGTCAGAGGTGTGTGAGGAAGTCAGAGGTATGTGAGGAAGTCAGAGGTGTGTGAGGAAGTCAGAGGTGTGTGAGGAAGTCAGAGGTATGTGAGGAAGTCAGGTGTGTAAGGAAGTCAGAGGTGTGTGAGGAAGTCAGAGGTATGTGAGGAAGTCAGGTGTGTAAGGAAGTCAGAGGTGTGTGAGGAAGTCAGAAGTGTGTGAGGAAGTCAGGTGTGTGAGGAAGTCAGAGGTATGTGAGGTAGTCAGAGGTGTGTGAGGAAGTCAGAGGTGTGTGAGGAAGTCAGAGGTGTGTGAGGAAGTCAGAGGTATGTGAGGAAGTCAGGTGTGTAAGGAAGTCAGAGGTGTGTGAGGAAGTCAGAGGTGTGTGAGGAAGTCAGGTGTGTGAGGAAGTCAGAGCTTGGTGAGTAAGTCAGAGGTATGTGAGGTAGTCAAAGGTGTGTGAGGAAGTCAGAGATATGTGAGGTAATCAGAGCTGTGTGATAGGAAGTCAGAGGTTTGTGAGGAAGTCAGAGGTATGTGAGGAAGTCAGGTGTGTGAGGAAGTCAGAGGTATGGGAGGAAGTCAGAGGTATGTTAGGAAGTCAGAGGTATGTGAGGAAGTCAGAGCTGTGCGAGGAAGTCAGAGCTATACGAGGAAGTCAGAGGTTTGTGAGGAAGTCAGAGGTGTGTTAGGTAATCAGAGGTGATTGAGGTAGTCAGAGATTTGTGAAGTAAGAAAAGGTGTGTGAGGTAGTCAGAGGTGTTCGAGGTGGTTAGTGGTTTGTGAGGTAGTCAGAGGTGTGTAAGGTAGTCAAAGGTGCACGAGGTAGTCAGCAGTATGGGAGGAAGTCAGAGGAGTGTGAGGAAGTCAGAGGTGTGTGAGGTAGTCAGAGATGTATGAAGTAAGAAATGGTGTGTGAGGTAGTCAGTGGTTTGTGAGGCAGTCAGAGGTGTGTGAGGTAGTATGTTGTTTTTTTGTTGAATGTCAACAAACAAACCATACTACCTACTAAAACTCGAAAACCTGTCTTGGTATAATGTCTTATACATTTTATAGGTATAGTATATTTTGGTTTTTAAAAAGAGGGTCCTTATAATCTGGCTATGAAACCGCTTGCTGTCATTACACTTGGAGAATGAACAAGTATAAATTCTTACACTTCACAAGTTTGGCATAAAGCATTGCCAACTTTTTATATAAATGCCAGAACTTAAGCAAGCCACACATATGTATTGCCATGAAAGGGCTGGTGGGCTTATGCTGATTTAAGTACTGCGCTTTCCATATTAGAATATATCATTTTCTAGTTCTTGAACAAGGTCCATGTAAAACATGCTACATATATGTGGTTTATATATGCAAATTCAAATTACCCCTTTGATTTTCAGATTCCTGGTTCTCCACGGCTGTTTACCACAGTGATTTCTGTGCACAGGTAATACAAGATCTGAAATACTTTATTTGCATTGATTTTATTGAATATACAAACTTTTTGTTAAAAACACTGTTGCATGGCAAAAGTATACCAAGGTTCATTCCTCCTGTTCCCTGCAGGAGATATTTAACATTTAGCATAGCTTCAGACTAGGATATAAATGCTAGGTTTAACTGTTGGTTAATGTTTAAACCTGTGAATTCTTGTCATATTGTATAAACAATCTGTGAATTCCTGTGATGATGTATAAATGACCTGCGAATTCCTGTGATATTTTATAGACAACCTGTGAATTCCTGTGTTATTGTATAAATGACCTGTGCATTCCCATGATATTTTATAAATGACCTGTGAATTCCTGTGATATTGTATAAATGACCTGTGCATTCCCATGATATTTTATAAATGACCTGTGAATTCCTGTGATATTGTATAAACAGCCTGTGAATTCCTGTGTAATTGTATAAATGACCTGTGCATTCCCATGATATTTTATAGACAACCTGTGAATTCCTGTGATATTGCATAAATGACCTGTGCATTCCCATGATATTTTATAAATGACCTGTGAATTCCTGTGATATTGTATAAACAGCCTGTGAATTCCTGTGTAATTGTATAAATGACCTGTGCATTCCCATGATATTTTATAGACAACCTGTGAATTCCTGTGATATTGCATAAATGACCTGTGCATTCCCATGATATTTTATAAATGACCTGCGAATTCCTGTGATATTTTATAGACAACCTGTGAATTCCTGTGTTATTGTATAAATGACCTGTGCATTCCCATGATATTTTATAAATGACCTGCGAATTCCTGTGATATTTTATAGACAACCTGTGAATTCCTGTGATATTGTATAAATGACCTGTGCATTCCCATGATATTGTATAAATGACCTGTGCATTCCCATGATATTTTATAGACAACCTGTGCATTCCCATGATATTGTATAAATGACCTGCGAATTCCTGTGATATTTTATAGACAACCTGTGAATTCCTGTGTTATTGTATAAATGACCTGTGCATTCCCATGATATTGTATAAATGACCTGTGCATTCCCATGATATTTTATAGACAACCTGTGCATTCCCATGATATTGTATAAATGACCTGCGAATTCCTGTGATATTTTATAGACGATCTGTGAATTCCTGTGATAATGTATAAATGACCTGTGCATTCCCATGATATTTTATAGACAACCTGTGAATTCCTGTGTTATTGTATAAATGACCTGTGCATTCCCATGATATTTTATAAATGACCTGCGAATTCCTGTGATATTTTATAGACAACCTGTGCATTCCCATGATATTTTATAGACAAGCTGTGAATTCCTGTGATATTGTATAAATGACCTGTGCATTCCCATGATATTGTATAAATGACCTGTGCATTCCCATGATATTTTATAGACAACCTGTGCATTCCCATGATATTTTATAAATGACCTGCGAATTCCTGTGATATTTTATAGACAACCTGTGAATTCCTGTGTTATTGTATAAATGACCTGTGCATTCCCATGATATTTTATAAATGACCTGTGAATTCCTGTGATATTGTATAAACAGCCTGTGAATTCCTGTGTAATTGTATAAATGACCGGTAAACACCTGTGCCCTGTGCATTTCTGTATGTTTGAATAAATGTCTGTGAATTCCTGTGTTATTGTATTAATATAGGTAAACCTGTATTTCAGAGCATATGAGACATCTAAATTGTATCGGGACCTAAAACTACGGGGCCCTCTCATTCAGAACAAGAACCTCAGGCTTCTACCACAGGAACAGGTGTATGATAAGGTCACAGGTGTCTGGAATCTCTCCAGTGATCAGGTAAGACAATGTTATACAGGTGTCCATACATTAAGATAAAACACCCATAAATATGGCAGTCCAGAGATCCTCTCCATGATCAGGTATGGTATACAGGTGTCCATACACTAAGGTATAACAGCCATAAATACAGCACTCCAGCGATCCTCTCCATGATCAGGTACGATACAGGTGTCAATGCAACATTAAGATATAACACTCATAAATATAGCAGTCACACTCATAAAAATGGCAGTCGAGGGGTCTTCTCCATGATTATGTATGATATACAGGTGTCAATACAACATAAGGTAAAACACCCGTAAATAAAGCAGTCCAGCAATCCTTTCTAGTGAGCAGGTTAGGTTGTACTCTTAGCAGGTTAACAAGGTGAACAAATAGTAATTTTAACCTCTGATTTTTCAAAGAAAAAGTCCAGGTATTGTTTTTGCCCTAGTGTTGTTACCATTGCCGTAGTCATGCAATTTAACCTTATGTTGGACATTTGTCAGCAAGTTTTTAATAACACTAGAATTTGCATAGGGTTACACATGCAGATGTTGAACTATGACCTAGCCTTCATGTATCCATGTTTTATGTATAAAAAGATATTTGTTTTTGTTTATAGGGAAATTTAGGGACGTTTTTCATCACGAATGTTCGACTGGTCTGGCATGCCAATATAAACGAGTCATTCAACGTCAGCATACCATATCTACAGATGGTACGTTATTTGTGGAGTGGTAAAACAAGTGCCCCTTATTTTATTTGTAATAATGTGAATGCTCTGATTTTCATCATTTCAACTTGACAAATGTCCAATTATAGAAATTTTAGATTATTCAAACTTACATTTACTATAAATATGTTTGATTTTAAGAAAATTGGGTAGATTCACTAACTCTTCTATCAAGTTATCTTTATTTATCTTTTATTCTTTCCAGAAAACAATCAAGATTCGAGATTCCAAGTTTGGCTTAGCCTTGGTAGTTGAAAGTTCATCGACGGTAAATGTTTATTTGTTCTTTACCAAAGTAACGTCAGGGTTGAATGTTTTTTCATAATGTATTCTGTTTAAAACATAGCAATTTATTTTCATTTTGTAAAAAAACTGATATGAATTATCTGTTTAACTTGAATAGAGTCAAGAAACTGCTCATAGTTTTTCTTTTGTTTCTTTACTATCATTCCAAACATAAATTTCAAGGTCTTGAAATAACTTAAAAGTTTGCCGCATTGATATGACTTGTCTTACACAAGAGCCAGCTCCATATGTTAAAGGTCAAGGTCACATAAAGAAGTCATCTGGATCCTGTGTATATATATAGAGAGAGTGACAGAGAAGACAGAATCAGATGGTCAAGTGGTGTATCATTGTCGAATACCCCCAATACACTACTGCTCTATGCTTCATTGTATACATTGGGTGATTTGTCTAGGAAAATCTACAGATTCATTATTGAGGCCATTTTGTTGCTTCCCCCAAAAAACCTCTCTGCAAAACTGATTTTCTCATATGGACAGACGCTCATACAAATGTTTCCCATAGAATAAGTATTCTGGCAAAAGCTCTAAATGAACTCTATGCACCTGATAACATTCAAGTTTGAAGCCAGCCAGTTTGACCACACTGTCGAGACAATTGACAGTACAGGGTTATTGAAGAGTATTTAATTGTAAGATGCAATTTCATTGGAAGAAGAGTTGTCTCCCCTGCCTTATGCATTTTCACATTAACAAGATTTTTTAAGTCAATTTTCCCACAGTATGTAGGAAGTGTAGCAGAAAACAGTTCTGTGGTTGCCAATGATGGTGGTGTATGTGTCTGCCGGCAACCCTAGAAATTGAATACTACACATTGTTTGCCTCTCAGCTTCCGATGAATAGTTGAAACATTTACCGAATTAGTAGGTGACTCTATATTGGATATACGGGGCAAAGGAAATCATATTCTGGTTCGCTCTCACCCGATATGGTTTCCTTTGCCCTGTTTATCTCATATTGGGTCAACTACTAACACAATAGTATCCAACAAACAGACTCGAGAGTGATTCATATCAGCTTACAGCTGTCTTCACAATCAAGCCAGAACAATATTGAAACATATCATAGGATTTATAGTTGTACGGGACTACTTTCCAGTTGTTTGTTGAGTTATCCATACACATATTTCTATTTTCCAGAGTGGGGGTTATGTGCTGGGATTCCGTATAGACCCAGTGGAGAAACTTCAGCAGACTCACAAGGAAATCCAGAGTCTGTACAAGGTCTATAGTGCCTGCCCAGTGTTCGGGGTGGAGTTTGAAGAAGATGATAGGGTATGTTTGGAATCCTGTTTCTTCGAGAAGTCATGCTAATTCTGAACCCAATTTACTCAAAATTGAGGCAATCTCTTCCTGATTTTGAAATTAAATTAGACTACCACTTGCTAATTTCAAACCCAATACAGGTAAGAATTACCAGGGGGCAGTGTCCAGAACTTTTCAAATCGAAATGAGAGTACAATTAAGATTAAAATAAAACATATATTCAAGAAAATCAAATCCTCTGATTCGGTCCAGCATAAACATAGTTTATTTCTGATATGTTCCTCTTGTTTTCGATTTTGTTTCTTTGTTTATCACATAAACTAGCACCACTTTATAAATTACCCAACTCCTTTCAGCCACAAGGCCTGGATGAGCTTACCATTGAGCGAGTGCAAGACGATGTTGAAATAGAGACAGATGGACAGTCAGATGCCTTTGCTGTAAGTACATACAATTATAAACTTGTGTGTGATGGTTAGAATCATCTAGTAGTAACGTCTATCAACCAAGGGGTCATTGGTTTGATCCCCAAATACATGTCTGTTCCCTTGGCCTCTCGAAAAGGACACATGCTGTACTGGGCTGGTATTTATAAAACATAATAAGTCATTACCTAACTTGAGTCATTTTCTTAGGTTAAGCCTCTTACTGGTCATAGGACAACTTAATGTCTAAAATACTTTATTTCCATTAATTTTGTGTAATACACATACTTTCATTTTTTAAAAAAACATGTTTTTTTCTTTTCTTAATTTGACCATGAACATTTTAGGAAATTGAAGTTATGAAATGACATAAGATGTTTTATGAATACTAGCTCTGGTTTCTGCCCCGGGAACTGGGCATGAGAGGGATTCATATCAACTCTTTACCCATAATGAAGGGTGCTTAATAAAAAATAGACAGTAATTAAACTAGAAGATGCAAATTAATAATTGTTCTCAATTGAACAGCAAGCAATTGTAACTATATTTGTGTTTTCAGGCATACTTTGCAGATGGTAACAAGAATAAAGATCGTGATCCTGTGTATTCTGAAGAGCTTGGACTTGCTGTCGAGAAACTGAAGGATGGGTTTACTTTGAGTGGTCTCTGGGATGTCTTGTCCTAGAGGGAACTACGCTGTGTGGTTTGTGGGCTCTGGGATGTCTTGTCCTAGAGGGAACTACTCTGTGTGGTTTGTGGGCTCTGGGATGTCTTGTCCTAGAGGGAACTACGCTGTGTGGTTTGTGGTCTCTGGGATGTCTTGTCCTGGAGGGAACTACACTGTGTGGTTTATTTCATAGAAAGCAGTTACAATTACATCACCCTGTGTGTAATGGTGTATAATTATCAGTCATGTAAAAGCTTGTAACAATTTGTGAATGAAGTTGGCCATTACCAATTTTTATGGATAAGCTTCAATTTTTGTTTTTATTATTCTTTTTCAATTTAAAAACCTACCCGCCGAATGACGATAATCTGGCAAGAGCTTATTGATATCAGTTTATACCGCTACTTTACATTGAGATTTTCTTTTCCGTCCAAATTTGCAATGAGCCTTTGAAATTCACTTGTTTATTTATATCTATTTAATTATTTGTCATGTAAATCAACATTCCAGAAAACATGGATGCCTGTCCAGGTCCTATTAGATAATTTTATTAACTCTGACATGTTTATCAGATAAAAATAAACCAGAATTGAATGATGTTAAGGAATTTCTAAATTGTAAAATTTTAGTGTCCTCATTAGTGAAATTATAAAAAACATCTGGGGGAATCTAACATTTTGTGTGGTGCAATTTTGAAGAATTAATAAATGGACAAAATTCCAGCGAGAATCACAGGGAATTCAACGTGTCGATTCTTAGACAACTAAAGTCAACCTTCAGATTCCACAGTTAGATATGTCAACAATACTGGAAAAGTGCTGTGATGTTTGATGTGGTTATCCTTTGTTTTGGTGTACATGTTCCTCTGTGAAATAAAATCATTTGTCTTCATCATTGTTTTACATGTTCTACCCAGTTGCAGTCATGTTTGGATTTTGTTCTACACTCTTAAAGACAAGTTTTTCTCTCACCTCAGATAAGTAGATCCAATAATTTAACCATGCTAGAAATTCTTATCTTGCCCACGGGCGAAGATAAAATGCCCGTATGTAACTCCTTTTTAACGGTCACCACATTGAAGTTACTCCCTTGTTGAAGACGGTCGTCTGCAGCATCATAGAAACCTTGTCTTGTGGCAATATTTAGAATGCTAATTAACTATTTCTCGCTTCAAATGTCACCATAAAAAAGTTTTCACGCACCTTTCAAGAAATAATGCTCAACTCTCATCAGAACTACCGGGTATTTAAAGACCGATTTGACTATTAACATAATCTGAATCAATGCGCGCATATCCATGACAACCACAAATTATCAAATATCCATACACATTATTTTCACTATGCACAAAAGAGTTCCATCAAAAAAATTTTTTTTACTTAATTTTGTTTAACTGAGGTGGGAGAAAAAGCATCTACCATAGCCGCTCGTGTAAGACAGGTTCATTCCGATCCTCGCGCAGGGTGTTTTGCGGAAATGAGGTAGAGATGAACCTATCTTACACTCTCGGCCATGGAAGATACTTATACAGCCACATAAGTTCAAGGTCAAAGTCATGATAGAAACAAAAAACATGTAGCCCCTTTTCATGTCGACTTTTCCATTTTTGGTTCAATGGCAGTATTTTGATTTATGAGGTCATAATTTAGGTTAATGATGACATTTTTTATGCTAGCTACATAGCTCTCCAGTCAATTAATGGAAGGAAGATCTTCAAAGGTATGAAACACTCAAAAGGCAATATGCATTTGAATACATGTAGCATGTATTAAGCTTACAAGAACTCATCAGTATTAATCACTCTGACCTCAAGAATACCCTAGTAATAAGAATCATCTTATTATTTTATCACAATATTTTTTTCTAAACACTGCTTGCTGAAAAAGACACGAACTCATCAAATTATCACACACAGCTTTTAATAGTTTTGAATAAAATTTATAAAGCACAAGCACAAACGTATCACGTTTCCTGTCTTAACCGTTCTAAGTTTTCCAACCTTGTATGCAAAGATGGTATACCAAAGTTAAAAAAATTCTGCACAGTCTCGCCATCTTCTGTATATTTCATTTGTCCTCCATTTTTGTTCAGGTACCTTAATACTTTATTCATTTCTATTTGCTTTTGAAGATACTCTCTACCTCCATCTAAATACTCTCCATTAATAAGTGCTGTTTTAGTGTCTCCCTGGACAATTCTCCACTTTTCATACTGATCTTCGAATATGTAACCAAGGGCAACAACTGCAACCATTAATCCAACAAACAAAACAATCTGTATGAGTGGATGACCTTTCTCGACCTTTTTCTGCAGTTTATCCCATACAAAACAGTACAGGCTAAGTAATGGTACAAAGTCAAACTTGAACATAATGTAGTATGTATTGAGTGCATGAATTTCACTCGTTAAAGCAAATTTTTTGGCACTTTCACTAAGCACAAGGCAGGAAGATAGTCTGTCATCAGAATTAATATCGTCGGTGGTGAAATTTGAATTTTCTGCTAATATCTGTGCAACATCAGAATATTGAAAATGCTCTGGGATCCCTGAAAAGAATGAACATACATGATTTAGGCCATTGAATATGTTTAGGCACCAAACATGTGATGTAAACTAACATAAGTTAATACCTAATGATCTACAGGCACATGTTGAATCTTCCAAATACGAAATACAATAAAAATTAATGAACAAGGGGACAGTATTTTAGTCTTAACAAGGGGCATAACTTTACAAATATTTAAGGCAGAGTTATAAGCCTTGAGTTTTGTCTCTGGCAACATCTCCATTTAGTTTCATTTATATTTCTTGAACATTTTTGTTTGTTATGGCAAAGTTTTTGCAAGCCTTAAGACAATGGCACCAGGACTATGACAATACCTCCTCTTAGACTTGCAATATTTTCTTTGAAAAAAAATTTGTTAACCAATTGGAAATACGGTACATTTCAATATTGAGCGTTCAGTCAATCATATTCATTTACAAAACAGATGAGCACTCCAAGTAGAGGTATTTGCTCGTATTTTTTTTCTGATTTAAAGGGGCAAAGTACTATTCACTGCTGCAAATATTACAGCCAGTGCTGTGGAACATGCCACATATGTGCTGTGTCAAATTTAACAACTGTACCAAGTTTCTTATTGATATCCATTTTCAAGTTATATTCAACAGTAAAGTTTTTGTGTGCTGCAAATGATGACAACTTCCAGCAACGATGGTACCCTGATTGTTTTGAAGAAAAAATGCAGACATTCATCATACCAATTAGACAATTTGGGAGGGTGTTTGTTGAGCCTCTGCTGTACATGTTGGGTTGTGTTGTCAAGTAAAAATGAAAATCTGCAAACTCCTTTGGTGTCAGAAGTGTGCCCAGAAAGTTGTCTGCAACCTGCAATTTATAACATACATATAAACAATTTTTAAGATGTAAACCATCAGCACATTAACTAACAAGTTTTAAGTAATGTAAACTGCAGTTACCTCATTAATAAAGCTTTATATTTTTATAGTGCAACTATAATGTCAGAAGTCTAACCCATAGATAAAAAGCATCGGTATTGTTGGTATGCCACAGCAGATGCCTGACGAGAATACAAGACTGACCAAATGCACATTGACAGTATGGTGGTTTAGGTTAAAAGTAATCTAAAGGCTGAAGCTCCATCTTTAAGCAAGATTTCAAGTCAAATTAAAAAAAACTCATCTCATGTTAACAATGATTTCTGGATGACTGTAAACCAACATACTTCATTATTATGCCTCCGACATGGTTGTTTTTCCAGACAAACAAGAGGCGTAATTCAACAACTAATAATCTAGAGTTATGGACCATGCTATACACATGAGTACATACAAATTGTCTCTGGCAACATGTGTATTAAGTTTCATTTTATTATCTTCAACAGGTTTGAGTGATGACCAAGGTTATTTTTTTTGCACGATGATGCCAAAAACGACAATGACAATGAGGCTATGGCATAATGACCAGAAGAACAATCATGCTAAAATGTTAATCATTTGCTTTCTGGTGGTTTATAGAGATTTATCAACCAAATAAAAATGATATTACACTGTTTCAAACATTGCAAATATCAATTTGATATTTTTTACTGTTTTGAAAATTTAGTCCATTCTCATGTCCACATCAAACATCATTATGCGCACGGCTGGGACACAATTTCAACAATGTTATTTCCGAAATGGCATTCATTTCGCATACAATTTGATGTGCTTTTCTGAAAAACTACAATAAAATGACATTTTATATCCTTCCTAGCATACTATAAAAAGAAAAAAAAATTGTTTCAGTGTACAATTGCAAAAATGGAAAATGTTTCACATCATGAACACCATTTCACTTGTGGCTACACCACTGGTGAAATAAATCTTTTGGTGTACACTCGTCACTCGGTGAAATATATATTGCGATCTTACACTGACAAAAACAATTATCTCCTATTTAATCTTATTGTGGACAGTAGGTTATAGTTTACCTCTGTGACAAGGTTGTGAAGATGTGCTGATAGTGGGGAAGTTATATCATTGTTCACGGCAGACTTTCTGGATATATAGGAAGCCAAGTATGCATGGCTTATCATCCGACAACACCCACCCACAAATGAAACACCAACCAATGCCAATGGGGTATACTGAAAAAGAAAAATAGCTTTGAGTTATTATGTGAATTTCTTTAAAGCTTTATAAATACTCATATAATAATAATAATAATAATAATAATAATAATAATAATAATAATAATAAAGGATGTAATTTCTTATATATATATTAAGTATAATAAAAGATGAATGTTGCAAAATTTTATATACATATTAATCAGATGACTTTCTATCTGAGCATGTTACATTTTGTCTGAGTGATCATCTTCAGTGTACATGAGCATGTTACATTTTGTCTGAGTGATCATCTTCAGTGTACATGTATGTTGAATTATATTGTTATATTATTGGATATACGACAAATAATTTAACAACTTATGCATGTAAAACAAACGGACAGCACATGCATGCATTCGTAACAAAACACAGTTTATATATATAAAACATGATTAAACAGCCTATCCATATATCCTCTCTGTCTAGTTACTGGCCATTCTCCGGAAATGAATTTCAGATTGTGTAACCAGCCAATATACATACAAACTTCATTGCCCAAAATAAATCGCTTATTATCTGACCATACACATGCTCAATAAATTGTCATTCTTTAACAAGCGATAATTGTGAGCACTTCATTATCGCCTCAAGCCGATCAAGTATCGTGTGAAAACTATGAGATGGCCAAATTCATAACAACAGAAAAATAGCTATAATATCCCAAATCGGGACTGTAATTTTGACTTTGAAACAGTGGTAAATTTGAAAGAGTGATTTCTGTTTATTGATTGAAATTTAAAGTAAACAAAGAAGAAATAAAATAGTGACCAATAAATATATGTGTGATAAAGATAAATTCGGATAAACAGTGTTTGGTTTAACGGTGTTTGAATTAATGGTGTTTGAATGTAAATGCATGCAAATTGTCAAAGTTTTACTCATTGGTCACATGTCAGGATGAGCACCCTATGCAAAAAGATTACTCACTGTTACATGCTTTTTTTCTTTTATTAACACATGGAATTGAAACAAACCATGGTTATAACATCTCAGACCATTGACTGCTTTCCATCCGAAGCTCAGGCTGAATGGTTTGTGATTCCAAAAACCGGCTGAACATGCTGGATGTCCTTGATCTACATTTTCACCACATTGCTTGTACTTGTACAGTTGATGTGGTCATGTTACCAAATAGACAGTGGTAACGTTGATGCAATTTCATCTTTCTGATAAGAAACATAGTTTTTTTGGTCTAACATGTTCAATGTTTAGTACCAAGTGGAACTAACTCCCCCATATATTGTGTTGGGGGTTGCGAGGAAAAAAATCAGTGTTATCCTGCGTACAAGTTGGTCAATTGACTAGAATAAATAGAAAATTTATTTAGTGGTGTCTGACCTGTAACTGGTTAAAGTGTTCCCTTTTTAACAACTTAATTATCTGTCTGTGTACTATGCTTCAAAAAACCAATATTACAAACAATCTTATTAGGGCACTTGCTGAATGGGCTTGCCAAAAACATGAAAAAAATGTATTTTAAAATCAGAAATACTTACCATTTCTTTATAAACATGTTCAATAGAGTTTGAAGTTGTGCCTTGTATTGTATGATGATTGTGCTACTCTTAATTTATTGTGTATTGGACTTTTTATAACGTTTGTTATGTCATGCCATCACCTGCGATGAGTTTGACAGATGGCAGCACTGAGTCTGCGATACAGGTATATGTGTTAGACAGGTACATGGTAGGAATTGTTACCAACTTGTAGATGATAGAAATATTAGACAAACTTATTTTGATTTCAAAAGTTAATTTATGAGCACTTGCAAATGCATGTTGAAAGCCTCTTGTTGAAGATCCGATTACCAAGAGGGCAAATATTTCCGAGATGTAGGTATATAAGGCAGCCACTGCACAAATAGCGAGCTCTTTTCTATAATGATAATCCCATTTACCTTTTGTTTTAGATAAAAAAAAACATATTCAATTAAGGCTAGAATTATGGACAAGTGGGACTCGTATGACACCTACGAGGTCATGTGCGAGGAAATAGGTGGTTATAGGAACATTTTCTTCTTTTTTTAACTAAACTGGTAAGGTTTTAAATATATACTATTATTATTTGTGGTGTAAATATGTAGATTGTATTATGCCTTTTCATTACAATACATACTGTAAATATATATATGTATATTTATTTTAAAATTTGCTTTATCATAACATATATGTATATTTATTTTAAAATTTGCTTTTTCATTACATATATATATATTTATTTTAAAATGCGCATTTTCATTACATATATGTATATTTATTTAAAGATGCTAAAAAAGTTGATATTATAATTTATAACATCACATACCAGGTGTACACAACAATCAAAGTTTGACTAGACTTATAAAATTACATTTTTAAAACATGATTACACACTTGAAGATTATACCCTGTATCATCAAGCATCAATTAACAAGTACTCACACTTATAACATCACATACCAGGTATACAAAACGAATCAAAGTTTGACTAGACTTATATAAAAAATCACATTTAAAAAACATGATTACACACTTTAAAGATTTTACCCTGTATCATTAAGCATCAATTAAAAAACTGTTCTTTTCACTAAATAAATGACACGTTCATAACTGAACCTTCTTGCATTGTTTCCAATGCTGAGCGCAACAGGGAGACATTTCAAATGTTCTTGATGGACACGAGATGAAATAGGAGCATGGAATAACAGCACCCCTCCTTTCTCGTTAAGTGCTGGCCAGGGAGGAAAGCTTGGACACGGCTCACCAGTTGTAATGGCGTAAATACTTCCTCCTCGTCAAGAACACTTCTGAAAAACCCTGCTAATGTTCTTTGTCTACAATGTTAGTGTATTCACAGTCCACCCTAAGTTTAGTAGGCGAATCCGTAATAGGTGGCTTGATCTTGTAGACATGGTATCCCTAATAACACTTTTCTCCAACACAATGGTCTTCAACAAAGTAGCATCAGTTGTGCCTGAAGGACCAGGAACTGGCTCACTCGTTTTTACCTGAAACAGAAAGTATTTAATTGATCAATATTAAATTAGGTATATTCACTAAATTTTATGTTTTTAGTAAGAAATTGAATTTGAATATCACAAAACAAGATAAGTGTATTTGTTTTTAAGATTCACTATATTTACAAATGTACATGTATATCAATTTCAAGGCAGTTACAGATGAACAAAATATTAATGTGCAAGATGTACTGGTAATTATTAGAAACATCAACTAAATCAACTTCTCCAGAAAGACGCCTGTGTACATAACCATAGGATACACCAAAAAGTTCTGAAGCTTTTCTTATAGACTTTACCTTTTTTTTCGATTGCGATAATGGCTCGCCTACATCTCAGGGCTTTCCCAGGGGATCCACTTTGGTATTTCTTTTTAATACATTTAGCTTTCTTCACAGCTGGGCTTTGATGTTTTGGTTTTCCCATTTCTGAAAATAACAATTCAACTAAATTACATGTATTTCAAGACACAATACTAAGTTCAAGTAAATAGTAAAATTTTCAATCCAAAGTTCCATAAAACAAAACTATCAAAGCTATATCCTGGATATGTCAAAATGATCATTCAAATAATTCACTTGAACATTAAAATGAAAATAAGCATAAATATTTAATTTCTTTTGAAAAATACAACACATCAAAGCTGTTTGACAGCTCAAAATACATTTGAGAAAATCCCCCATTGAGTATCAATTTGGGAGTCACGTGATCCGTAACTACCTGAAGGATCAATATCATATCATAACATGTGGCAATTTACACAGGCGGCCGGTATAATATTGGCTTATTTTGGGTCATAAAGGACATACTTGTGAACATTTTGATATGATGCATTTAAACAATACTTACTGGTAAGACTCCGATGTTTTCATTGAAACGCCATAATTTTCCCGTACTTTTAGCGAGTGCGCATGTCTGATTGTCTGACACAAAAAAATAGGTCATGAAAGTCGCAATTTGTAAACAAATAATTGTTTGAATTCTTTAAAAAGGTTAACTCTTCCAATATCAACTAACTGTTTAGGACAATTTTCATTAAAATTTTCAAAATTAATTGTTTTCACCTGCTTTGATCCGGAACTAACCAAGATCCGGAATACCCCAAACAACTGTAACTATTTCTTTTCGGAACCCACGCCGATTAATGTATGATTAATGCACCAGTCAATTTTAACCAAGGCCCCCCAAGGTCTGGGAGTATACCGGGGATAGCAGGGGAAATGGGACGTGTTTTTACCTTCCCGGTGGCCCCGCAGTGCAGGGTGAATGCGGTGGTTTTGTATTCACGCCAAATATAGCGGGGAATGTGCCTTACTTATGGTACCTGGGGTGCGGTGGCATTTGGCAGGGATTTTACCATCAGTTCGTCCCCGCAGGACGGGGACTTGGCTGGACCGAAAGTCAAAGTCCCTGCTATTATCCGGACCTGGAGGGGCCGTGACTACAATTGATTGGTGCATAACCGTAATTGTGAACAAATCTAAAAAAGACCATAATGCGTACTTATTCAAAACAATGAAAATAAACTGATTTTAATGTAAAAACTTACATACCTGAGCAACAGCTCGAAATAGGGACGACATTGCTTTATTGAAAGTTACCGGCTTCTCCTTCCACGGGCGCAGCCATTTTGACTGCAATCGATTTAATCGAGTAAAGTATCATTTCTTTCTATCATTTTCTTTTAAAAGTATTAAATTAAGTTGTATTATCTTTCCTGACATTTTTAAAATACATTTTAGTAATAATATAAATCACTAATTGACTTAATATTCCCTTTCGCACCACCCATAAAAATCAAACGAGCCACCCGAAAGAGACAACATGACCTCCACTTAGGCTCTACAATTAGACCTTTTTTTAAATTCTGAAGAAACAGTGCCTAACGTACTACAGCGTTCAGCGTCGAAATGGTATCCGAAATGTTTTCCATAGATGAATAAAATTTAATTCAACATTTTGTAAACTTGTACAGTATTTGTCATATATATTCGCGATTATGTAACTTTTATTAATTTTATAATTTTAAAAAATTTAAGCAGTACAGTATTTGAGGGATGAAATGGTTATGTCGTTTTATTTTATGCTTTGTATACCCCAAAAGTATGAATGCGAAAAAGTTCTAAGTGACATTATTAAATAAAGAAGCAGATAGAACCTTTTCGCTTTCACCCCTCGATATGCTTTAACCCGTAATCCTGATCAGAACAAATACCCACTTTTGATACTAAACAATTTGTACGTGAAGGATTTGCCATATCAAAAATAAAAAAAAATCCGTCAACGTACAATTATTTGGACTATGCCAGAGGTAGATTTTACAGAATACTCATAATTGGCAATTACCATAGTTTTTCTGTAATAATGATAATTTTTAGAGGTGTCTAGATGAACGACATAAACAATGATTCTCTAAAACAGAATAAATAATATAATGCATAACAAAGTGAAACAATACAACAATTATTCAAATAAATCATGACACTCACGGACATCAATGTAACCAAATAGTCTTCATTTTTATAATAAAATTATCATTGATATTAAAAAAATATTAATACAAATATTTTAATCTTAACTAATATTGTTTAATAGTAAAGGTTTATCTAATTTACTATTTAAACGAATGTTTTTATATAAACATACCAACTATAAGCATTTCCTGACATCCATGTTAAAAGTGTTTCTGAAAATGATTTGAACTTGTTACTACATATATGTAAACAATGACCTCACAAAAACTACTTCAAATTAACGTAGGTGGCGACATACCGTTGCTCCATACTTTGACGTAATAGAGCTAAAATGATGTTATACCACAATAGCACATAGGTTAGAGTCCCTATAAAACTTCCATGTCTTTCAGATCCTAGGACTGCCCTTGAGGAATAGAGTAGTCCGTTGTGCTGCATTGGTTACAGGATGGGCTGGGGCTGTCATACTCCCAAATACCATAGGAATAAAATTCCTGGAAGGAACATTCCAAAATATGCCATACTTCAAAGAGATCAAAGTTGAGCCAGAAACATTGTCAATTTACAATGAGGTAAGGTCAAGATTATTCTTAGTGATTAACCAAAACCACTTACATTTAAATTCAATTTAAAGAGCTTTATATAAATTAGAGTTGTATACATTGTCATTACGCTCAATAATGATTGTGTTGCCACTGTGCCAACCAATTGCTTTTGAAATATACCTGGTTATTGGTTATGTGATGGTTAAATCAACTCATTTTCAACATACTAAAAGCATCTACAGTTTAAGATTTTCTAACTTGTCGAAGTAAAAAGTCCAGGTGCTGTCATAGCAATAATGTCATCTGCATCAAACAAAAACCTAAACCTTTGGCTTTAGCAAAAACATGTTGAAGGTATTCTCTGGAAACGAAACTTTAAATACGTTTTAGCAGTGACAATTTGCATAATTTTATGCAGCGCCCAATAACTTCAGCTTTAGTTGAAATTTTCATATTTTACGATTGTGAAACACGCTACTACAACATTATTTTTATCACTCTGGGTGGCTCGATATAACAAGAGTGTTGACTTGTGTTTTTGGGAAAGGTTTGTAAACCAAGACGAAATCCTACTGTCCGGCTTGGTGATCACAAAGCAAACTCACATGCGGCCAGACTGGGAATCAACCTGGGTCGCCTAGGTGAGAAGTGAGTGCGCTAACCACTGCACTAAACAGACAACTGACAACAGCTTTTATGTATGTTGAATCATGCCATTTGATTGACATAGAATCAAGGGATCATTTGTTTGTGGTGCTCTTCTTTTGTTCACAATGATACTTACTGCTTTCAGGTGGTTGAGGACATTTACAAATCACGAGGAAAACCAGTCCACACAGAAAATATTGATGTCAGACTGACCAGTCAAATCTACCCATATGCTTACTTCAAGGGATGCCCAGAGATAGCACGGACGCTTATTTGTACGTATGAAAATATAAATCAAATTTGAATTGAAATATGATACTTTTGGGAAAGAAAACACTGATGTGTGCTGTTGTCAAGGGTTTTTATCAGCGTGGGTTGGGAAGGGGCATAGCTCTGGTTAACGAAATTGTGGTGATGGTAAGTGACATGTAACATTTGAAGAGTGCCCAGCAAAACTGAAATGATCTATTAAGGGGAAAAATGTTTACTTCATTGCTGATATTCTTGTGTGCATGATTTATCTTTTTGACAAACTAACATTTATAACTGAATATATTATATACCTATTTTATCATTCTTCGAACAAAAGTTGCTTCATTTTGGGAAATTTCTTGTAGCACATTGGAAATATTTTGTCGCTTTGGACAGGGAAGAGTCAAGATTGATGTCTACTGAATGTGAAAAAGCTCTGTCCTCTGTGGGGTCATGATTTTATTATTATGAAATCGGCTAAGTGACATATTCATAAGAATGCAGATAGAACCTTTTCCCTTCCATCTGGCAGAGTGAAATAAAACAAACAGCATAATAATCACCAAGTACAATATGTGTTTCTTCTATTTTAGTACTACCCTTTGGATGCCGGCATAAAGCAAATGATGTGTTCTACTACCACATAAACATATCAGGCCGTGAACTGTTGAAGGAGGTTTGCGTATTAACTGAAAATGAGAAGAAGTTCATGATGGCTGAAGCTTTGCTCAAGATAGAAGACAAATATGTTCAATTCCGCCTCATTCTTGGCGCTACTTTGATAGTTGCTGCTCATGGAATCCTGAATTACATTGTTAATCCTTTGAATAAGCAATTGAAAGTGGTCATTGATGCAGATGCTATTCGGGCAATAGGGACCGAGGAATTTTTGTCCGAAAAATACAGACGTCCTAGGATTTTAATAAATAGAGCAGCTACGATTTATAATGTGGCGTCAGCAGTGATATATGCTTCTGCTATTGGTTTGTACTTTATTCTCCGGAGGCGGTACTGCATTGAATCTGAAGAGAAAGTGATAAAAAAAGTTTGTGCGTTGGGACCAGCTTATGTGTCTGGAGGGAAAGAGTGTTACTATAAGAAATTGGAGTCAAATATATTGCGGAGAACAAGGCATGGTGCATCTAATTTATTTGAAGAACAAGGAGAAGTAGTTCAGTCGTGGTGGAAGGGCAACAGATTTATGTCCAATACTTTGCCTCTGAAATACAAATTGGCGTTGTATTCTGAAGAAGAACAAAGGTGCTCATATAACATTGATAGTTGATTTTTACTGTGCTGTCGATTGAAAGCGAATAACAAATTATTGCATTTGAATGTTGTTAAATGCTGTGTCAATTCAAATTTGCACTGTATTTTGAAAAAGAACATAGCCTCTCATCTAATGATGATAGTTCATTATTACTCTGCTTTAGTCAATTACGAAAATCTTCTATTCAAATTAATTCCTGTTAAATGCCGTAGTGTTTCATATTAAGTAAAGAGCACAAGTTTGAAAAATAATGATTAATATATTACACAGTAACACTGCCTGATTCTTTAACTGTCATTGAATGTGTTGGATTCTTTATATATTGAATTTTATTTATAAATTATAATTATGAATAAAAAGTAAGTTTGAATATAAATGGGTCTTTATAAATTTGTCTGTATATTGAAGAGAAAAATAATGCATTGGTGTATTGTAGTCCAATATATTCTATTGAAACATGCACTCACACCAGGAGGGCAAAGTATTTTTTTATAGGGCTAGGTTGTTGTTCGATGTTTGGTACATGTATCAAAATTGGAAACAAACATCTGAAAGGGTACAGCCCAGTATGAAAGTGCCCTGGGGTGGGTGGTATGTTTAAATGGAATAGCTGATAGTGACAGTATCTTTTAATCTTGGCCAAAAAGCTGTTTAAAATATTCATATGAAGCTTGGTACACGATTTACCAGTGCTGTGTTAATTGCCTGGACAGGGTTGTGCAAATACTTTAACCTTGGCTGTCACGTAAAAATCAATTTACATAAAACTTTGTACACCTGTAACAGTGTCAAAAATGTTTGTATATAGCAAAGCGTATTACTGGCGTAGTAATTACGGAGATTTGCCTCTCTAGTGTCAGAAAAAGGTTGTGGATTTTTTTTAAACTTGATTGTAACCCACAAAATTGTACAGCACCATCTGAAAAGCTTATCTTGTAAATTTTGAGCTCTCATTTAAAAGGTCATGGTCACATTTGGAGGTCAATGTCCCACAATATAGATTTCATAGCAATACTTAGTTGGGTTAGTTGTTACAAGGAATGGGATTTTGATCAATGTTAAAAAAATATTTGTAATAATTATTTGTTCAAATATAAATGGCTATCAATCTTTAAGGCCCATTAGTGGGAAATTGTCACATTCCTGTGACCGTTGATGCTGTATGCACAAAATACATCAGTCTTATTTGAGTTAGCTTTTATTCTCAAAAAATAGAAAAATTTCAAGGTTGGACTTTGTAAGTCTAAAAGATGTAAACATGCCAATGTCACTCTATTCATATTCTTTTTAAGCCATCTTAAATAGAATACTTGGGACTGGTTGAGAGCCCATCTTTTTTCGCTTGACTATTCGAAGAATAAGGAGGCTTGACTACTCGCGCTGGCGTTGGCTTCGGCGTCTGGTTTAAGTTTAGGGGCTAGTTGGCATTTTCCCTTATCCAAATAATCTTCATTCAATTCACATTTTACTTCACACAGCTGTTCAGGACCATTACATAATGAGGTTATATAGCTCCATAGTATCCTAAATACAAATTATGGCCCCTGATTGACTTATGAACTTTTTTAGGGCACATTATGTTAGGTTCAAGTTTTTGGACAAGTTGGGTTTCCTTTTAATATCCACTATACCCTTCATTCACTTGACTTAATACTTCACACAATTATTGACAACCATCTTACATTTAAGTTACAAAACTCCATATTAACCCTTTAGACCAATTATTGCCCCTGAAAGACTTCTTTTTTTACTCTTTTTTATCGCTTTTGGACGGGCACCTTTTTATTCCTTTACAAGGTTTTCACAAAGTGAAATCTGGTCATTTGAGAAGCGTGCTTCAATTAGGGCAGGCCAGGGGTGTCAATCACACATATGGTATTGAATTTTTTTAGTTAGGTTTGAAATACATGTATAGTGACCAAACTTGGTATATTGGAAGAGTTTATGGAGACCTTTAATGGGATTGGGTTTGGGGCCCATAGGATCAAGGTCACTGTTACTATAAATAGAAAAATGGTTGGTACTGAATAACTTATGTTAGGGTTGACATATTGAGACCAAACTTGGTATAAAGGAAGAGTTTATAGAGACCTTTCATGGGATTGTGTTTAGGGCCCCAAGAGCAATGGACAAGGTAACTGAATCTCACAACCAAGGCTGAAGTTCTGTCAATCATCGAAAATATAGTTTTGTCGCATTGGGGTTTTCTTGTTTACTTTGTAATTTGACTTTAATTTTTAATTGCTTTTGACAGTCAAATATTACATTAGTATAGTTTCATTGCTAAGACAAAGCAGCGTAGAATCAAGCGCGCTGTCCTATGACAGCTCCATTTATATTAATGGTCATGACCTAGTCCTCAAAATGAATATGCGTCATCTACAGACCATAAGGCCAAAAAAACAAAATTGTTTAGGGTAACCTTCCCAAAATTTTGAGGAAGGGTAGGTAGGGATTTTTTTTTTTTTTTTTTTCAAAATCTGTTGTAAGTTCAGAGGTTTTCCTTGCACATGGCAGTCTTTCCTACATTACTGTCATTGCCTGACTTTGTTTTATCATATAAACAATAATTCTGATCGTCCAATTCGTATTTATCTGCCCTTCGTAACTGTCTATTCGCTAACTAATATTTTTTTGCTCAGAAACGGGAAAAAATACTTAGGGTCGGCGCATTTTTATAGGTAGGGTCGGGTTACCCGAAACAGACATTTTTTTTTTTAGGCCTAAGCAATGTGTGTACCACTTTTTGAGGTCTTCTTGATTGGGAACTAGTGTCTGTTATTGTCTGACAATATTAACCTGATCCTGACCTTTATGCATGAATGTATTATATGTTGAATACGGAGAAAGAATTAGTTTCTATGGGCTTATTCCCAGTTTCAGTTATTTGATATCAGTATGACACCTGATGTATTCTATAATCCTCTGTAGCCAAGTGGTTAGAATGTAGGAATACAAAGGTGTTGTCAACGTGTACATGTAGCACGTTCACATGAGCTTTTTTTATTTATATTTACTGTATACCATATACAATTACTAATATGATACTAAAATAAGAAAACAAACAAATTATAACATTGCAACAGTTACAATATATGGTGTTGATATATGTGGCTATACATTCCACCAAGTCATTACATGAAACCTCGTACGCTACAAAATACTGTCAATATGACTACTGATTAGTATTTGCGACCCTAGAAAATGCAATAAATAAAACTTACCATAATAATAAAAAAATACACAGGTGTGATAGGATTGAAATTGTGTGGTATGATGTACTAAAACTGCTTTTGTTTTCCCACTTAAAAGACTTTCTGATGACCAGTCTTCTAAGCAACCAATATTTTGCTGGTCAGGACCGATTTTGACCTTTTGGAATTTTGTCATTTTTTACAATTGTGGTCCAAAATGGTGAAGACAGTAAAAATTGTACTACACAAACAGTGTTTGTTACTCACACATCCCGAAATACCAGAGAGATGTGATAACTTAAGAGATGTTGAATTCGCCGTTTTTTCTCTGCATGCACATGTCATAAAAATACAATCATGATTGTGCGAAGTTTTCATAAAAGTCCAGTTTATTCATGGTCAAATCAATTCTATTTTTATTTCCAAGAATCAAAATCCTGCACAGTTAATTTACATGTAGAATACAGTAACAAGTACCAGAATTACAATCATTGGAAGAATGGTTTTTATTTTACATCCACATAAGTGGAAACATTTTTTCAAAAACATTCATATAACGGCTTACATGACAGGGACAGCAAATATCTAACTCGTTCCATAACATCTAGATATGGTCTCCATTCCCACATGGTGTCATTGTTTACAAACCACAACAATACAAAACGGTTCAGTGTCATTCCTAACAAGTTTACATTTTAAAATTTATACTTATTTATAATAATGATTACTTTATCACATATTGGCTTGACTCCCTTATTCAAAGTTTAAATGTTTATATACATTTATAAGATCACGAAGCACATAAGTCTCAAGGATTATATTCGAAGATGGCAGCAGCTCCCATTCCTGTTCCCATACACATGGATACCACACCCAGCGACCTGGAAACCAAGAACTAGCTGTAGTTTTTGTAGGGCAGGAAATATTTGAAAATGGATATTTCTTGAAACCACTAGAATACTTCTACTTTGTAAGCAAGGGTCATTTGAAATGCGATGCACCAGAATCAAGCCAGTCACTCAGAACAATCATGTAGCTTGCTCAAGAAACTCTTCCAACATACCATCCAACCAACTGAACAAAAAATCTCTGACTCTCTCCAAACATTTTTTATTAGGTTTATAAATAAAATGGGTACCAGTATCCTAGTGATACAAGTAACCACCTAAAACAAGGAAACAAACACCATGTTCAATCTCTTGCATTGACCACTCATAGTGAAGACACATATTTTTAGTTTAAAATAAAAAAACTCCTCGTGCATGACAAAGTAATATTCCAAACACCACCACCTTAACACGCTGTGCATATAATATGCAACATTCCTTAAAGATAAACCAGTGTAAGTGTGACCTTGACTTTCGGGGTCGGCATGTGGGTCTTGCAAGCAACACATGATCTTTATGTGCCAAACATATGTGCCAAGTTTAAAAACCCCATGAGCATGAAAAAGTTACAGCCTGGACATGACCACCTATTAAGACTAACCTCCAAGAGTGACTTTTAACTTTGGGGCAGAGACATGGGTCTTGCTTGTAACACGTCATGATTTTAATATGCCAAATTTTGGGGCATATACAGAAACACTTACCTTTTTCCCCGTCTTTGAAGCTCATGCAGCAGTGTGGCAATCATGCGAGCTCCAGTTGCCCCAAGCGGGTGCCCAAAAGCTACAGCCCCACCCTTAGGGTTCACTTTCTCTGAAGGGATTCCTAATTTGCGAACGCAATAGGCCGCCTGACTGGCAAACGCCTCGTTGATTTCATAAACATCAATGTCATCAATAGTGAGACCTTGTAAAAACAAGAAATATGACAGTTTTATTGTATGACCTTGAAAAAGGAAATACCCGGTATGGTAGTTTTATTGTATGACCTTGAAAAAGGAAATACCCGGTATGGTAGTTTTATTGTATGACCTTAAAAACAGAAATATGGCCGATTTATTGTCAGACCTTGAAGTTAAAAATACAATGGTTTTAGGTTAGTGTAGCCTTTAGGACTTAAAATCAAAATAGTCTTTAAAGAACAACTGTTTAAAAAACAGTAAAAAATATATCCATACAAATCTAACCATTTTTCAGTAAGCTTAATACAATGTGTCATACTCAGACACTTATACTTTTATTAAGATTTTAACCAAAAAGTGTGAAGTTAGTTTAAGTGTAAAGAGCAAGGTGCCAATACATGTACCGGTATATTCATGGCCAATCCCAACTGGTATAAACACTTAAATGATGTACCTACCTGCCATTTTGAGGGCCTGTGGAATGGCGGCTGCTGGCCCCACCCCCATCTCGTCTGGGGCTACTCCCACCACAGCGAAAGCCCGAAGTGTGCCCAGGATGGGTAAACCTCTTCTCTTGGCTTCCTCCCGACTTGCCACCAAGACAGCTGCTGCCCCATCACTCGTTTGACTTGAGTTACCTTACATAGGGAATGAATCAGTTGTTTATTTGTATTCATATTTTACAAAAAAAAATCATTAAATGGTTTTTAGGTTTGATACTGAAACTGCTGTGGCACCATCATGTTATGGCTGGACTTTCCTAGTTGGGAATTAAAATGGAATTATTTTTCTTTATGATAATAAGAAACCATTTTGAAGTCATTCTGTTTTACAGAAAATGTAAATTCCATGAATGTTTTTTTTTCTTTTGCCAAGAAACAGCTAAATATTAGGGTTTTCCACAGGTACATTGGTTTTCCCTATTACACCAGACCACATGATGGCATTCATGTCATATCATTCATGCCAAGAATACTTTTATGGGGTTAATATAATCGAAATGTTTTGTTTCAGAATCTTTGTAAACTGAATAGGTTCAAACAAAAGGGTAAAATACAGCATGCTTTTGTTAAGTAGATAAATTCTTCAATTTTATAACATTTTATTAAATAAAAAAATAACTAAGCCAACCGGCAGTTGTGGTTCCTCCTTGTTTGAAAGCCGGTTTTAACTTAGCAAGAACTTCCATTGTTGTGTTGCCACGGATACCCTCATCTTCTGTCACCTAGCAACAGTTTAGGAATAAAAAAGATATAAATACATGTATTATTATGGAGAATTGAAAGAAAAAGGGATTGTAGATGTCCGAACTAGATGTTTAAATTTGTGGGTCAATAGATACCGGGTGATCACATAACACTAAGGTAGAAATCTTACATCATTTTACTATTAAAATATGTTTACAACACAAAATGGGATTTTTGTGAGTTGTTCGGGCTAATGCTAGCAATCTTCTTTTTTTTAAAAAGGCTTTAAATTTAAATTGATCTCCAACTATTGCAACCTATCATAATCAAAATAACAGTTTCAGAGGAGTATAGTTAGATCATGGCAAGACAACAGGGAGATGAAAGCATCAAAATCAGTATTTCTCTCTTTTAATTCAAAGCTTATGCAAAGTTAGAAAGCTTCAAAGTGAAATTTGGTTAAAGGATCAGCTAAATCTGCCTTGGTTTCAAACTCAAAAGGAAAAGGTTTTTCATACTGACACAAGTGCAGATTGTTAACATAAATAAGATGTCCCAGGAGCAAACTCCTATGTTCCACTCTTCTGTTGTTGTTTTTCATTCTGACAAGGGGCATAATTTGGCCAGAGTTATACGCCTTGCTGGACATGACTGTTTGTTCTAAATATGGCAAGATATTTACCAATTTTGATTTAAATGTCTTGAATGTTTTTTGAGTGATGGCCAAGGTTTGCCCAACAACACTCACAACAATACCACGGCTGCTAAAAATAGCCCAAGACAATATCGCAACCTTTTTTGAAAAACACATGAGTTCAAAAGCAATAGTGCTATCATATATCCAAATAAGGTAATAATAATATGTAATGGACATAACAGGCGTTTGGCTCATACCGTGATTGGTCTAGCTCATACCGTGATTGGTCTAGCTCATACCGTGATTGGTCTAGCTCATACCGTGATTGGTCTAGCTCATACTGTTATAGTTCTAGCTCATACCGTAATAGTTCGCCTGTTTCCCTCCATATCCTCAACTTCTACTGTGACTGGGATGATCTCGGCCTTGAAATGGCCATTTTTTGTTGCAGCTGCAGCTCTGTGGAAGAGTATAAACTGATTTGATTTTGTTTATTTCATACCACTTTAAAAAAGTTAAAAGTTGCAGAAGTTTGTTGATATAGATTTTATATAATGGCCTTCCTTTTTCCCTTTTTTAGATGAATTCATATTAATACAGCTATTAAATTATATGTGATTGTGCATTAAAAATGTTTTCATCATCAGGTGTGTACTATATGCACATTTTACCTACTTTTTGTGTGAGTCCATGGAGAATCTATCCTGCACCTCTCTGGACACCCCATATCTCTCAGCCACTATCTCTGATGTTAAACTGCAATATGATAATAGATTCTAACAGTGAGCTACAATATTGGGAAACCAAAGGCAATTAATGATACTTTCAACCTTTTTAGTGAACTTTATTTCAGCTCATGTTATAAACTCTAGTATGAATAAAATATCCTTACCTAAGGTAATTTTTTTTTGTAACATGTTCAGTTTGACTTCTCTAAATAGGCTACAACTTAGTAGTAATTTGACTTCTTTTGTGATTCCATCAGACTGATAACTATTTATACAAGCCAAGAAAACAATATTGTTAATAGCTGCATATCAATTATATTGCCATACCCCATTGGAATAAGGCTGTCCTTTGCCTCCTTGACATCCATAATCCGCGGGTTCATGTCATCAAACCCTTTACCGCCCATCCCACTCTTGGACATCATTTCAAAACTGAAAATAATCAAACATAATTCTTCATGTCACCTCAGCATGAAAAATATAAGTAGGACAATTATTGCAAACTTAATCATTGGTTATTTATTTAGTATGAAATGCTGAAAACATATTGAAGTCATGTACAATAACATTATTGTTGTTTCTTATTTAGCTATCTCAAACAATATTTTCTCACAGCAGATCTATACGAAGCCACAATAACTATATTTAATAAAATAACATAGCAGAATTTTGTGACCTTAGCCAATTGCAAAAAGACATGATTTAAGTTGGAGCTTTTTTAAGATTCTGAACAGTAATATTTTTTCACATAATATTAATTTCAAACTTGTCATATAGAAGAGTATTATAATTATCTGCCACTTTCTCAATCACTATAAACTTTGAACTAAATCCAAATGATTAAATTGTGTTTTACCCTCCAGCTAGGCCAATGTTATAGGAATTATTCTTTATCCCGCCAGCGATGTTCATGAAAGCCTGAAGACCAGACCCGCACGCTCGCCTTGCCACCGATACGGGAACAGTGTGCGGGATCCCACTGAAATACCAAAGTTTATGCTAGTCACTACAACACTTACCCGCCTGCCAATCCAAGGGGATAGGCTTTGTTCTTGATGCCACCAGCAATGTTCATGAATGCTTGCAGTCCAGATCCACATTGTCGATTGACTGCTGATACTGGGACTGTATGAGGAATGCCACTGAAAGCAAACCATGCAAAGCTATACGTAGGTTTACAAAGGGTGGGATTAAAATTTCATGAAAATAGTTCTTGTTATACAGTTATTTGCTTTTAATTGTTATGAATTTTTGTACATTTGGGGAACATATATATGTATGAGAGGATCTAGCAAAAGGAGTGCTGGAAGACAAATTCATTAATTTGTTACTTTTCAATTTACACACAGTACACAATTTTCACAGTTATTGCACATTTCATTATTTGTTTTATGCTTATTCTATCACATAAACTATCATGAGATGAATAAAATCTGTTTAAGTATACAAAACGAATAATAAAATAGTTACTACTTTTAACGGACATGCCAGTCTGATATAAAAAATAAAAGTACAAATGTACTTGTTCAATAAAATAAGCTGTGATTGAAATGAATTTATTTTAAATTTTAAAGAATTCAGTTTCTTTATTACATTTACATGTAGTGAAATCATATTTTGTCAAATCATTGTCTTTCGCATCATACACTTTAAATATGTGATGAAGAAAATCCTTACCTGAAGAATTGTGCGAATCTAGCAGTAACACTGGCTCGAGCATCATTCACATTACCAACACAGATATCGCCAATTTCATCTGGCCGAATGTTGACGCTTTTCAGAACGCCATTAAAGGCTTGTGAAAGCAAGTCATCTCCATGGGTATCCTGAATTGCAAAGAATTGAATTTCATTTTGTTTTCAGATAATTATTGTTCAACCCAAGATCCAAATTCTCCTGCCTTTAGGCTTAAGTAATTCCTGACACCAGAGTATAGTATGGGAAAAAAGAACGCCTTGTTTTGGCTTGAACCCATGACTACCATTTTGCATTAGCATGGAGCTCTACTGACTGAGCTAACTGTGTAGCTGTTCTTACTTGTACATAACACTTTTTAAAATTCTTGGGAGCAAATTTAACTAGATGATTGCTCTGCAACTCTTTCTATGATTTAGGCCTTAACAATTAATACACTATTTAAACTGTACATAGAGCTCAAACCTTTCCCCCAAAGAAAAGTTAAACAATATTGCTACATTATAAGGTTGACTGTCGATCTTAATGCACCAGTCAATTGTAAGCACTGCTCCCCCCAGGTCCGAGGAATACCAGGGACTTTGACTTTTGGTACGCCAACCCCCGTAAAATCCCTGCATTGCAGATACTAACTGCTAGTAAAATCCCCGCTAAATGCCCCAACACCCTGGGGAAGGCCCCATTCCCGCTATTTTGGCGCCCAAAAAAACAAAACCACCGCATTTGCTCGACCCTATGGGGCAACCTGGAAGGTAAAAACATGGCCTATATCCCCCGCTATCCCCTTATACTCCCAGAATATATAAAAATATAAATTTCTTAAACAAGTGTTAATATCATACTTCTTGATGTTGCAAAAAAGTGTTAAAAAGATGTTGCAAAAAAGTGTTAAAAAGATGTTGCAAAAAAGGGTTAAAAAAGTGATATGCTACCCCTTCCAAAGAGCTAAATGGCCACAATAAAAACTCTGGTATGGCTCAAATACTCTAGTATTCTGAACAGTCCCAAAAATATGTATGCGACTTGAAACCTTTAGCTGAAATCCGACAATGACTGATAAACTAACTTCTTACCTTGAAGACACCTCTCCTGGATTTTCCTATTGGTGTTCGAAGAGCTGCCACAACAACAATGTCGTCAGGATTGAAAGAGAATAATTTTACTGAACCCGCCACTTCTGATGTTGCCATACCCCTTTTCTCCGACATGGATAGGTGGCTGGCTATCACATTTAGTCTTTCCATTTTGTTAAACCGTCAGGCTTACTTTAATTTATATACTGATGCTTCGTTCAATTGTGCTGCTATCATCTGGAACGCAACCCGAGTGTCAACAACTAGAATGCAATGTTTTCTGATGAGAGTCAGAAACTAGCACGTTCAAACCCGGAAGTTTACTTTTGGGTGCGGAATGCTTCGGATTGCATGATTTTACCATTTGGTAAGTTTGTAAAGGCGGTTTATTTAAAACTTGCAAAACGTGGGGACACTGACTTGTTGCTTTTAAACTGAATTTAACGAGAACCTAAACCATGTTTGAAACATCATGATAAAAAGGTATCGATGATGAATAAATTTGATTAACACGTGCATGACGTCATTTTGATGACGTAAAGTTCTGACAAGATATTCTTTCAATATGGCGTCGAAAATTTTAAAATAAAAATAATAATATGTAAATGTAAGTTTTTTATTGCCAAATGTGTCGCTCTTTACATATTTTTATCTGGATAATTAGTGTGAGCTTTCGTTACTCTTGTTTCTCGATTTCTTTTTAAGTTAGAACATTATAAAATGATTCACTGACAGTGACTAATTTTATCGAGATGCTTTATATATATCTATATATTATTATTATGATATATGAGCTTGTGAACTATATTATACTTATAGTTCAGAACTTGTATTTCAGCAAAGGAAGACAATTATGTTCAGAGTATGCCTGATACTTACAGCCCTGTGGATACCAACAATAGTTCATTCAGCTAAGGCCGTAAGCAGTTCTACACCCACTGGCACTGGCAAGACTTGCCCACCATCTTGCCAGCCTGCGGCATCAATACAAGGCTGCAAGGCATATTTGGCCAATTCCAAGTGTGGAAATGATATTAGGTATAAATTTAGATTTAGATAATAGTATAACAATATCTGCAATTTTGGTCTTGTGAATAAATGTGTCAACTTTGATGTTTGGTGTTAAGTTTTTAATTGAATGTAGCCTTTATAGGAATCAGATTCAAACTTGCATATTGTAGTGTCAGCCATATAGGACACTTTGAACAGCCTTGCAGTTGAGCTAGCTCTCATAGAAAAGAGGTTGTGGTGTTGACTTCAGGTCAGAAGGTATGGGGTTCAACTCCCATTTTGTCACACACCCTTTCTCTATAAGAATGGGTGAATGTGGGTACATGCATATAGATACATTTCAGTTTTCATTAATGGTGTCAATTTTTTGTTTGAAATTTGAAATAACTAGTAATTAGGGCAGTGTTCTTTACGCTTTTGTTATTCAGAGATGTGAGTACACCAGAAGCCAGTTGCGGTTGCATGTGGCAGACATACATACAGGCTGTCGAGCCGCAAACCAAGATCATCTTCACAGAAGATGGGAACCAATGTTACAAGTGGGCAGCTGCTCTATGCTGTAGGAAGGCATTGGCTAAAAAACTTTATTTTTTCCCTTTGTAATGGGATGATCTACATGTTGTTGTGATAGTTTATGATCATAAAAATGTACTCGTCTTCCTATCAAATGTATATGTGAATATGGTCTTAAATTAACCATATTCATGATTGTGGTTTACAAGCAAGTAAAAGCTCATAAGGATTATTGTTGAAATTCTCTATATTCAGTCACAGTATCACTATGGTTTGAAACAATTTCTACACTTTTAAAGGGATTTGCTCATGTTTCAGGACCAAATTTTAGTTTTCACAGTAAAGCATCTGAAAACACTAATAATATCATTATTTTACTCCTTGATACTGAAATTGCAGAAAAAATACAATTTTAAGTATAAAAAATATTCTGGTTTAAGTGGGGTGCAAACCCACACTGGTAAAGTCAGTGTGTGTATTCCATGTGATAAATTACGTCATATATGCTACGTCGGAAGGCAAAAATTTGCTTAAAATGAAGACTAAAATCAAAGATAACTTTTCATTTACAACATTATTTTAAATGAAACAAAGGGTAGTCTATGCCACTTAAAGAGCCCCGCATTTGTTTTATTTCTGAAATTTGATTAGGTCATTAGTTTCATCAAACACTTCGACAAACCTGTTTCCAAAATAATGTTTTGACAGTGCTCCCGTCAGATGGCCGTATTGTGAAAAGGTTTGTCGAAGTGTTTTAAGAAACAAAACTCACAATCAAATTCTGGTAAAAGATAGAAGGTGGGGCTCCGTAAGAGGCGTAGACTGCGCTATGTTTCATTTAAAATGGTGAAGAAATAGTGAAGTTATCTTTGTGTGAAGTCTTTTTTCAAATCAAAATATTGCCTTCTGACCTAGCATTTATGACGCAATTTAACACGTGGAATACACACTGAAGTGAAGAAAACCAACTTGTTAACGACTAGATCACAAGGTCTTATGCAAGTTGATGGATATTTTAACATTTTAAGAATACATTGATAACAACATGTGATAATGTCGATCAACCAATTACGCTACAACCAATCGTTGAATCCTGTTACTAACGCAATTCAAAATTGTGGCCTTCCAAGATAATACTTTCAGCATATATCAACATTTGTTGGAGGGTTCCAGCTGTCAGTATCTTAGTTTTAACACTCCTAATGATTTGCAACACTTTATTTCATCATAAAAAAGTGCATTTTACAAAACACAAGCGAGTCTCTTTAACATTAAAAAGAAACATATATCTGTTTTTTCACATTTTGCAATCAATATTTCAGACTATGTTGTTGCTAATTTTTCTGTGTCTTATTTTGTCTCTTCTACAACAATAGCCTACCTAGAAGAAAAGAACAAGATTTCTATAGCCAAACCCCTACAAGACATTTTACGGCGTGTTCAGCGTCTTGAAGAGCAAGGTGGAAAGGCTCTAGAACAGGAGATTGCAAAGAGCAGACGACGAACCGGTGTAGTTTTCAAAACACGTGCAAAAGGTTCCATTTTGAGTGACCCTCTCAAGTTTGATTCCTTAAGAGCTGTCAGAGTTTTCTAATAATGTTAATACTTCCAAGGGCATATTTTAGTGGCCGCAGTATTTAAAATAGTTTCAATTAAAAAAAAAAAAATGTAACTGTTATGTATATAATCAATTTGATCATATTACAGCTTCTTTACTGTCTCGCTATCATACTTAATTAATATCTGGTCACAAATGTCTTATTATCATCATCCACTTAAGTGAAGGTTTGGGAGGGGGATATTGTTTTGGCTTGGTCCGTCCGTCATCCTGACCATTCTTCCATCCTCTGTCATTTCAGCTGGCCATCCTTCCGTCTGTCCATATGTCACATTTTTTCTGTCCGGAACCATATCTTCTCACTGATTGTTCAGATCTTCAAACTTGGCCAGAATGTCCACCTTGATTAAATCTTGACGGCTTGTAAATGTGGGTCACATGGGGACAAAAACTAAGTCACTAGGTCAAATCTTTGGGACATACTAGAGACATTAAACTTATATTTATTCAAGAAACTTTATCAGAATGTTTTCCTTGATTATCCCTAGGATTCATTTGGATATAGGTCGTGTAGGGTCAAAATATAGGTCAGAATGTTCCCCTAGATGGAATCTTTAAAAGTGGGTTAATGGGGTCAAAAATTAGGTCAAAAGGTCAAATCTTAAAGAAAATTTGAAAACAAACAGAGGTAACAACTCCACTCCAATTTTCTTGAAACTTGATCCGAATTTACCTTGAAGAAATCTTGGTTTGGTTTGAAACTAAGTAACGTGAGGTCAAAAACTAGGTCACTAGGTGAAATCTTGAAAAAAACATCAATTCAACGAATTTGCTTGTTAATAATACGATTAATAGATTTGATCTTGGAGTTATGCGCTTCTCCAACATAGCAAATATGACAAAGCAAACACAAAACAACAAATATTACCACCAGATTCTATGGTGTAAAGCAAGGTGACGCTCTTTGAAGATTTTACTATGTTTACTTCACATCATCAATTTATACTTCCATGAAACTTTAAAGCAAGAATTTGCAACTTTTTCACTTTACTTGTAGAAAATGGTGTCAAGAAAGAGAAAGGGGGCAACAAGTCATCAAGCAGTATCAAGAAAAGCAGCCGTGCACCAAAAGTGAACTTTATAGGAAAACATTCCAGAAGTATGTATGCCAAGGGTAATTTTTCTTTTGGATTTTTTTTCACATTTGACTAATCGTCAGTTGTCAATCAAACAATAAGTTGACCAATTATAGTATTATTTTTTTTAAATACGTATAAGCACGTATAAGCACATGGTTGCACTATCCAATGAATTAACTGGAATTTAAAACCTCCAACAAATAATCTCCGCATGTTGCAACAATTGCTTTGCCACAGTTTTCACTGCCACCATTAAAGTAATCCTCAGAGGAACAGTTTGCCCAAACAAAAAAAGTTGGGCTCGATTCCACGACTGCCGGAACACAAGCATGGAGCTCTAACCATGCTAATAGGGTGGCTGGTTCTTACCCACACACTCAACAATGTGCATGATATGTTAACTTTTATCATTGCCCCAAATGATTAAAAGTAGTTTGAATAATACTGTAACGTCAGTTTATATCATTATCATTTCTTATTAAATATCTCACTGAAATTAAAATTCTCTTACGAATTTTAGACAAATGGGATCAATTTTCTCATTGAAAAGATCTGACATAGAATTTACCCTGCGTTGGTCACTGGACCATTAAAGAAACTGTTTCCTGAATTGGTCTTACCAGATAGCATGTCTATCATGAGCCTATCCCAGACCCTAGCAATTGGTAGATAAATTCCATTGTATCTGTACCTGTTCAATAGAAAAATTCTTGCTTTTTATAAACAAAACTGTATGAACACCTATTTAATTCCCTTGAAAAGCTGTATGTGATGTCGCCAGCGAAACTATTGCCTATTAAGGTAGGCACATAATCAAGAAGATAAGATTTATTCAAGTGATCAGTGAAAAAATAACTGATTACAACGTGTAGCACTAAATAAGAGATTAAATTTAAATACATTTAAAATACTTTAAATAATATGCTAGGAGTTAGTTAAATTGGGTAAACATTACAAATTCTATGTTTAGGACACAGAAAAAAAAAAAAACTGACACAGTGCATTTTAAGTCCAATAATACAATCTATAGCATGCATGCAATAATTTTTAATAATCATACTGAGGAGAATAATTGTATGGGAGTATTTACATTCAATATCTTAAATCACCTGGTTTTGAGGCAGAATACTTGTCACTTCTTCATTCTCAGGACTCATTCTCAATTAAAAGCTCCACAAATATGACCCTCCATACAGTTGTCAATATGTCATTCTTACTTTCAGGTAGGTCCTCTGATTATGTTGAAGTATCAAAAGTTGTTGAAGATAGCCGCAACAAAGGTAGAGAGTATAAGTATCTATCATGTGTTTCCGGTACGGATAGAAAAATCCAAGCCAAGAGCACGCACGTAAGCCAATAACAAGGCGTGCCGAGTCACCAGCCACACACCGTGTCCGAGGGTCAGATTTTTCTATCCGTATTAGAAAAACATGATTGGTATTTTTTCTTGTATATCTGATATTATCAGTTTGTTCAAAAAATGACTTAAATTTTTTTTTAACATACCTTCATACAATTACACCAAAAAATGCATGGGATGTTGTTTACTGACATCATAAAGCGCAGTTATTTTAAATAATATTTTTAATAACTGAAAATCGTGTTTTTTTATGATTATTTATTTTTAATTTTAATTAAAAGCCTTGCATACATATATATTTCATTATGCTTTATTGAAATGGCATAATATACTTTTCATAAACCATACAATAAATGAAATAAGAAGTGGCGCGTTGTTGCGCGTGACTCATCTTACATGGAGTATGTAAGATGGGTTTTTCCAGCACTGGTCACATGACCGGAAACACACGTCCGGTATGCAAGAATAAGTTGACCAATTATAGTATTATTTTTTTTAAATACGTATAAGCACATGGTTGCACTATCCAATGAATTAACTGGAATTTAAAACCTCCAACAAATAATCTCCGCATGTTGCAACAATTGCTTTGCCACAGTTTTCAAGCATTTTGCGAACCGCATTGGTTTTGTTAACTTGAGTTTCAATCTGCATTTACCAAGCGTCTACAATCGAAAGCTTTCTGAAAATCTCTTTTACAATCAACTTTCACCGAGGTATTAGTGTTTAGATTATCCTTAAGATTCGCATAATCTGTGTTATTCGCAAGAAATTTTATGTAAAGAAAAAGACCAGAAAGTCTTTAATGTTGAAGTAAAACTCAAAGGAAAAGTGTGCCTGATGTTGAGATTTAACCCACAACCATGGGAACACCAGCATGACTCTAACCAACTGCGCTAATCAGGCGGCCGGTCTTACCTTCACACTACACTCCTCCCCCATTAAACTTCTCCCCCCCCCCCCCATTAACCTTTAAGGCCATCGGAGGCACTCCTGCGCTTTACCACTGCCACCATTAAATTAATCCTCAGAGGAAAAGTTTGCACAAACAAAAAAAGTTGGGCTTGAACCCACGACTGCTGGAACACAAGCATGGAGCTCTAACCATGCTAACAGGGTGGCTGGTTCTTACCCACACACTCAACAATGTGCATGATATGTTAACTTTTATCATTGCCCCAAATGATTAAAAGTAGTTTGAATAATACTGTAACGTCAGTTTATATCATTATCATTTCTTATTAAATATCTCACTGAAATTAAAATTCTCTTACGAATTTTAGACAAATGGGATCAATTTTCTCATTGAAAAGATCTGACATAGAATTTACCCTGCGTTGGTCACTGGACCATTAAAGAAACTGTTTCCTGAATTGGTCTTACCAGATAGCATGTCTATCATGAGCCTATCCCAGACCCTAGCAATTGGTAGATAAATTCCATTGTATCTGTACCTGTTCAATAGAAAAATTCTTGCTTTTTATAAACAAAACTGTATGAACACCTATTTAATTCCCTTGAAAAGCTGTATGTGATGTCGCCAGCGAAACTATTGCCTATTAAGGTAGGCACATAATCAAGAAGATAAGATTTATTCAAGTGATCAGTGAAAAATAACTGATTACAACGTGTAGCACTAAATAAGAGATTAAATTTAAATACATTTAAAATACTTTAAATAATATGCTAGGAGTTAGTTAAATTGGGTAAACATTACAAATTCTATGTTTAGGACACAGAAAAAAAAAAAACTGACACAGTGCATTTTAAGTCCAATAATACAATCTATAGCATGCATGCAATAATTTTTAATAATCATACTGAGGAGAATAATTGTATGGGAGTATTTACATTCAATATCTTAAATCACCTGGTTTTGAGGCAGAATACTTGTCACTTCTTCATTCTCAGGACTCATTCTCAATTAAAAGCTCCACAAATATGACCCTCCATACAGTTGTCAATATGTCATTCTTACTTTCAGGTAGGTCCTCTGATTATGTTGAAGTATCAAAAGTTGTTGAAGATAGCCGCAACAAAGGTAGAGAGTATAAGTATCTATCATGTGTTTCCGGTACGGATAGAAAAATCCAAGCCAAGAGCACGCACGTAAGCCAATAACAAGGCGTGCCGAGTCACCAGCCACACACCGTGTCCGAGGGTCAGATTTTTCTATCCGTATTAGAAAAACATGATTGGTATTTTTTCTTGTATATCTGATATTATCAGTTTGTTCAAAAAATGACTTAAATTTTTTTTTAACATACCTTCATACAATTACACCAAAAAATGCATGGGATGTTGTTTACTGACATCATAAAGCGCAGTTATTTTAAATAATATTTTTAATAACTGAAAATCGTGTTTTTTATGATTATTTATTTTTAATTTTAATTAAAAGCCTTGCATACATATATATTTCATTATGCTTTATTGAAATGGCATAATATACTTTTCATAAACCATACAATAAATGAAATAAGAAGTGGCGCGTTGTTGCGCGTGACTCATCTTACATGGAGTATGTAAGATGGGTTTTTCCAGCACTGGTCACATGACCGGAAACACACGTCCGGTATGCAAGAATAAGTTGACCAATTATAGTATTATTTTTTTTAAATACGTATAAGCACATGGTTGCACTATCCAATGAATTAACTGGAATTTAAAACCTCCAACAAATAATCTCCGCATGTTGCAACAATTGCTTTGCCACAGTTTTCAAGCATTTTGCGAACCGCTTTGGTTTTGTTAACTTGAGTTTCAATCTGCATTTAACAAGCGTCTACAATCGAAAGCTTTCTGAAAATCTCTTTTACAACCAACTTTCACCGAGGTATTAGGATTCGCATAATCTGTGTTATTCGCAAGAAATTTTATGTAAAGAAAAAGACCAGAAAGTCTTTAATGTTGAAGTAAAACTCAAAGGAAAAGTGTACCTGGTGTTGAGATTTAACCCACAACCATGGGAACACCAGCATGACTCTAACCAACTGCGCTAATCAGGCGGCCGGTCTTACCTTCACACTACACTCCTCCCCCCATTAAACTTCTCCCCCCCCCATTAACCTTTTAGGCCATCGGAGGCACTCCTGCGCTTTACCACTGCCACCATTAAATTAATCCTCAGAGGAAAAGTTTGCCCAAACAAAAAAAGTTGGGCTCGAACCCACGACTGCCGGAACACAAGCATGGAGCTCTAACCATGCTAACAGGGTGGCCGGTTCTTATCCACACACTCAACAATGTGCATGATATGTTAACTTTTATCATTGCCCCAAATGATTAAAAGTAGTTTGAATAATACTGTAACGTCAGTTTATATCCTTATCATTTCTTATTAAATATCTCACTGAAATTAAAATTCTCTTACGAATTTTAGACAAATGGGATCAATTTTCTCATTGAAAAGATCTGACATAGAATTTACCCTGCGTTGGTCACTGGACCATTAAAGAAACTGTTTCCTGAATTGGTCTTACCAGATAGCATGTCTATCATGAGCCTATCCCAGACCCTAGCAATTGGTAGATAAATTCAATTGTATCTGTACCTGTTCAATAGAAAAATTCTTGCTTTTTATAAACAAAACTGTATGAACACCTATTTAATTCCCTTGAAAAGCTGTATGTGATGTCGCCAGCGAAACTATTGCCTATTAAGGTAGGCACATAATCAAGAAGATAAGATTTATTCAAGTGATCAGTGAAAAAATAACTGATTACAACGTGTAGCACTAAATAAGAGATTATATTTAAAATACTGTAAATAATATGCTAGGAGTTAGTTAAATTGGGTAAACATTACAAATTCTATGTTTAGGACACAGAAAAAAAAAAAAAACTGACACAGTGCATTTTAAGTCCAATAATACAATCTATAGCATGCATGCAATAATTTTTAATAATCATACTGAGGAGAATAATTGTATGGGAGTAATTACATTCAATATCTTAAATCACCTGGTTTTGAGGCAGAATACTTGTCACTTCTTCATTCTCAGGACTCATTCTCAATTAAAAGCTCCACAAATACAACCCTCCATACAGTTGTCAATATGTCATTCTTACTTTCAGGTAGGTCCTCTGATTATGTTGAAGTATCAAAAGTTGTTGAAGATAGCCGCAACAAAGGTAGAGAGTATATGAATCTATCATGTGTTTCCGGTACGGATAGAAAAATCCAAGCCAAGAGCACGCACGTAAGCCGATAACAAGGCTTGCCGAGTCACCAGCCACGCACCGTGTCCGAGGGTCAGATTTTTCTATCCGTATCAGAAAAACATGATTGGTATTTTTTCTTGTATATCTGATATTATCAGTTTGTTCAAAAAATGACTTAGAATTTTTTTTAACAAACCTTCATACAATTACACCAAAAAATGCGTGGGATGTTGTTTACTGACGTCATAAAGCGCAGTTATTTTAAATAATATTTTTAAAAACTGAAAATCGTGTTTTTTTATGATGATTTATTTTTAATTTTAATTAAAAGCCTTGCATACATATATATTTCATTATGCTTTATTGAAATGGCATAATATACTTTTCATAAACCATACAATAAATGAAATAAGAAGTGGCGCGTTGTTGCGCGTGACTCATCTTACATGGAGTATGTAAGATGGGTTTTTCCAGCACTGGTCACATGACCGGAAACACACGTCCGGTATGCAAGAATAAGTTGACCAATTATAGTATTATTTTTTTTAAATACGTATAAGCACATGGTTGCACTATCCAATGAATTAACTGGAATTTAAAACCTCCAACAAATAATCTCCGCATGTTGCAACAATTGCTTTGCCACAGTTTTCAAGCATTTTGCGAACCGCATTGGTTTTGTTAACTTGAGTTTCAATCTGCATTTACCAAGCGTCTACAATCGAAAGCTTTCTGAAAATCTCTTTTACAATCAACTTTCACCGAGGTATTAGTGTTTAGATTATCCTTAAGATTCGCATAATCTGTGTTATTCGCAAGAAATTTTATGTAAAGAAAAAGACCAGAAAGTCTTTAATGTTGAAGTAAAACTCAAAGGAAAAGTGTGCCTGATGTTGAGATTTAACCCACAACCATGGGAACACCAGCATGACTCTAACCAACTGCGCTAATCAGGCGGCCGGTCTTACCTTCACACTACACTCCTCCCCCATTAAACTTCTCCCCCCCCCCCCCCCCCCCATTAACCTTTAAGGCCATCGGAGGCACTCCTGCGCTTTACCACTGCCACCATTAAATTAATCCTCAGAGGAAAAGTTTGCACAAACAAAAAAAGTTGGGCTTGAACCCACGACTGCTGGAACACAAGCATGGAGCTCTAACCATGCTAACAGGGTGGCTGGTTCTTACCCACACACTCAACAATGTGCATGATATGTTAACTTTTATCATTGCCCCAAATGATTAAAAGTAGTTTGAATAATACTGTAACGTCAGTTTATATCATTATCATTTCTTATTAAATATCTCACTGAAATTAAAATTCTCTTACGAATTTTAGACAAATGGGATCAATTTTCTCATTGAAAAGATCTGACATAGAATTTACCCTGCGTTGGTCACTGGACCATTAAAGAAACTGTTTCCTGAATTGGTCTTACCAGATAGCATGTCTATCATGAGCCTATCCCAGACCCTAGCAATTGGTAGATAAATTCCATTGTATCTGTACCTGTTCAATAGAAAAATTCTTGCTTTTTATAAACAAAACTGTATGAACACCTATTTAATTCCCTTGAAAAGCTGTATGTGATGTCGCCAGCGAAACTATTGCCTATTAAGGTAGGCACATAATCAAGAAGATAAGATTTATTCAAGTGATCAGTGAAAAAATAACTGATTACAACGTGTAGCACTAAATAAGAGATTATATTTAAAATACTGTAAATAATATGCTAGGAGTTAGTTAAATTGGGTAAACATTACAAATTCTATGTTTAGGACACAGAAAAAAAAAAAAACTGACACAGTGCATTTTAAGTCCAATAATACAATCTATAGCATGCATGCAATAATTTTTAATAATCATACTGAGGAGAATAATTGTATGGGAGTAATTACATTCAATATCTTAAATCACCTGGTTTTGAGGCAGAATACTTGTCACTTCTTCATTCTCAGGACTCATTCTCAATTAAAAGCTCCACAAATACAACCCTCCATACAGTTGTCAATATGTCATTCTTACTTTCAGGTAGGTCCTCTGATTATGTTGAAGTATCAAAAGTTGTTGAAGATAGCCGCAACAAAGGTAGAGAGTATATGAATCTATCATGTGTTTCCGGTACGGATAGAAAAATCCAAGCCAAGAGCACGCACGTAAGCCGATAACAAGGCTTGCCGAGTCACCAGCCACGCACCGTGTCCGAGGGTCAGATTTTTCTATCCGTATCAGAAAAACATGATTGGTATTTTTTCTTGTATATCTGATATTATCAGTTTGTTCAAAAAATGACTTAGAATTTTTTTTAACAAACCTTCATACAATTACACCAAAAAATGCGTGGGATGTTGTTTACTGACGTCATAAAGCGCAGTTATTTTAAATAATATTTTTAAAAACTGAAAATCGTGTTTTTTTATGATGATTTATTTTTAATTTTAATTAAAAGCCTTGCATACATATATATTTCATTATGCTTTATTGAAATGGCATAATATACTTTTCATAAACCATACAATAAATGAAATAAGAAGTGGCGCGTTGTTGCGCGTGACTCATCTTACATGGAGTATGTAAGATGGGTTTTTCCAGCACTGGTCACATGACCGGAAACACACGTCCGGTATGCAAGAATAAGTTGACCAATTATAGTATTATTTTTTTTAAATACGTATAAGCACATGGTTGCACTATCCAATGAATTAACTGGAATTTAAAACCTCCAACAAATAATCTCCGCATGTTGCAACAATTGCTTTGCCACAGTTTTCAAGCATTTTGCGAACCGCATTGGTTTTGTTAACTTGAGTTTCAATCTGCATTTACCAAGCGTCTACAATCGAAAGCTTTCTGAAAATCTCTTTTACAATCAACTTTCACCGAGGTATTAGTGTTTAGATTATCCTTAAGATTCGCATAATCTGTGTTATTCGCAAGAAATTTTATGTAAAGAAAAAGACCAGAAAGTCTTTAATGTTGAAGTAAAACTCAAAGGAAAAGTGTGCCTGATGTTGAGATTTAACCCACAACCATGGGAACACCAGCATGACTCTAACCAACTGCGCTAATCAGGCGGCCGGTCTTACCTTCACACTACACTCCTCCCCCATTAAACTTCTCCCCCCCCCCCCCCCCCCATTAACCTTTAAGGCCATCGGAGGCACTCCTGCGCTTTACCACTGCCACCATTAAATTAATCCTCAGAGGAAAAGTTTGCACAAACAAAAAAAGTTGGGCTTGAACCCACGACTGCTGGAACACAAGCATGGAGCTCTAACCATGCTAACAGGGTGGCTGGTTCTTACCCACACACTCAACAATGTGCATGATATGTTAACTTTTATCATTGCCCCAAATGATTAAAAGTAGTTTGAATAATACTGTAACGTCAGTTTATATCATTATCATTTCTTATTAAATATCTCACTGAAATTAAAATTCTCTTACGAATTTTAGACAAATGGGATCAATTTTCTCATTGAAAAGATCTGACATAGAATTTACCCTGCGTTGGTCACTGGACCATTAAAGAAACTGTTTCCTGAATTGGTCTTACCAGATAGCATGTCTATCATGAGCCTATCCCAGACCCTAGCAATTGGTAGATAAATTCCATTGTATCTGTACCTGTTCAATAGAAAAATTCTTGCTTTTTATAAACAAAACTGTATGAACACCTATTTAATTCCCTTGAAAAGCTGTATGTGATGTCGCCAGCGAAACTATTGCCTATTAAGGTAGGCACATAATCAAGAAGATAAGATTTATTCAAGTGATCAGTGAAAAAATAACTGATTACAACGTGTAGCACTAAATAAGAGATTATATTTAAATGCATTTAAAATACTTTAAATAATATGCTAGGAGTTAGTTAAATTGGGTAAACATTACAAATTCTATGTTTAGGACACAGAAAAAAACAAAAACTGACACAGTGCATTTTAAGTCCAATAATACAATCTATAGCATGCACGCAATAATTTTTAATAATCATACTGAGGAGAATAATTGTATGGGAGTATTTACATTCAATATCTTAAATCACCTGGTTTTGAGGCAGAATACTTGTCACTTCTTCATTCTCAGGACTCATTCTCAATTAAAAGCTCCACAAATATGACCCTCCATACAGTTGTCAATATGTCATTCTTACTTTCAGGTAGGTCCTCTGATTATGTTGAAGTATCAAAAGTTGTTGAAGATAGCCGCAACAAAGGTAGAGAGTATAAGTATCTATCATGTGTTTCCGGTACGGATAGAAAAATCCAAGCCAAGAGCACGCACATAAGCCAATAACAAGGCGTGCCGAGTCACCAGCCACACACCGTGTCCGAGGGTCAGATTTTTCTATCCGTATTAGAAAAACATGATTGATATTTTTTCTTGTATATCTGATATTATCAGTTTGTTCAAAAAATGACTTAAATTTTTTTTTAACATACCTTCATACAATTACACCAAAAAATGCGTGGGATGTTGTTTACTGACATCATAAAGCGCAGTTATTTTAAATAATATTTTTAATAACTGAAAATCGTGTTTTTTTATGATTATTTATTTTTAATTTTAATTAAAAGCCTTGCATACATATATATTTCATTATGCTTTATTGAAATGGCATAATATACTTTTCATAAACCATACAATAAATGAAATAAGAAGTGGCGCGTTGTTGCGCGTGACTCATCTTACATGGAGTATGTAAGATGGGTTTTTCCAGCACTGGTCACATGACCGGAAACACACGTCCGGTATGCAAGAATAAGTTGACCAATTATAGTATTATTTTTTTTAAATACTTATAAGCACATGGTTGCACTATCCAATGAATTAACTGGAATTTAAAACCTCCAACAAATAATCTCCGCATGTTGCAACAATTGCTTTGCCACAGTTTTCAAGCATTTTGCCAACCGCTTTGGTTTTGTTAACTTGAGTTTCAATCTGCATTTAACAAGCGTCTACAATCGAAAGCTTTCTGAAAATCTCTTTTACAACCAACTTTCACCGAGGTATTAGGATTCGCATAATCTGTGTTATTCGCAAGAAATTTTATGTAAAGAAAAAGACCAGAAAGTCTTTAATGTTGAAGTAAAACTCAAAGGAAAAGTGTGCCTGGTGTTGAGATTTAACCCACAACCATGGGAACACCAGCATGACTCTAACCAACTGCGCTAATCAGGCGGCCGGTCTTACCTTCACACTACACTCCTCCCCCCATTAAACTTCTCCCCCCCCCCCATTAACCTTTTAGGCCATCGGAGGCACTCCTGCGCTTTACCACTGCCACCATTAAATTAATCCTCAGAGGAAAAGTTTGCCCAAACAAAAAAGTTGGGCTCGAACCCACGACTGCCGGAACACAAGCATGGAGCTCTAACCATGCTAACAGGGTGGCCGGTTCTTATCCACACACTCAACAATGTGCATGATATGTTAACTTTTATCATTGCCCCAAATGATTAAAAGTAGTTTGAATAATACTGTAGCGTCAGTTTATATCATTATCATTTCTTATTAAATATCTCACTGAAATTAAAATTCTCTTACGAATTTTAGACAAATGGGATCAATTTTCTCATTGAAAAGATCTGACATAGAATTTACCCTGCGTTGGTCACTGGACCATTAAAGAAACTGTTTCCTGAATTGGTCTTACCAGATAGCATGTCTATCATGAGCCTATCCCAGACCCTAGCAATTGGTAGATAAATTCCATTGTATCTGTACCTGTTCAGTAGAAAAATTCTTGCTTTTTATAAACAAAACTGTATGAACACCTATTTAATTCCCTTGAAAAGCTGTATGTGATGTCGCCAGCGAAACTATTGCCTATTAAGGTAGGCACATAATCAAGAAGATAAGATTTATTCAAGTGATCAGTGAAAAATAACTGATTACAACGTGTAGCACTAAATAAGAGATTAAATTTAAATACATTTAAAATACTTTAAATAATATGCTAGGAGTTAGTTAAATTGGGTAAACATTACAAATTCTATGTTTAGGACACAGAAAGAGAACAAAAACTGACACAGTGCATTTTAAGTCCAATAATACAATCTATAGCATGCATGCAATAATTTTTAATAATCATACTGAGGAGAATAATTGTATGGGAGTATTTACATTCAATATCTTAAATCACCTGGTTTTGAGGCAGAATACTTGTCACTTCTTCATTCTCAGGACTCATTCTCAATTAAAAGCTCCACAAATACGACCCTCCATACAGTTGTCAATATGTCATTCTTACTTTCAGGTAGGTCCTCTGATTATGTTGAAGTATCAAAAGTTGTTGAAGATGGCAGCAACAAAGGTAGAGAGTATAAGAATCTATCATGTGTTTCCGGTACGGATAGAAAAATCCAAGCCAAGGGCACGCACGTAAGCCGGTAACAAGGCTTGCCGAGTCACCGGCCATGCAGCGTGTCCGAGGGTCAGATTTTTCTATCCGTATTGGAAACACATGATTGGTATTTTTTCTTGTATATCTGATATTATCAATTTGTTCAAAAAATGACTTAGATTTTTTTTTAACAAACCTTCGTACAATAACACCAAAAAGCGTGTGTGATGTTGTTTACTGACGTATAAAGCGCAGTTTTTTTAAATAATATTTTTAATAACTGAAAATCGTGTTTTTTATGATTATTTATTTTCAATTTTAATTAAAAGCCTTGCATACATATATATTTCATTATGCTTTATTGAAATGGCATAATATACTTTTCATAAACCATACAATAAATGAAATAAGAAGTGGCGCGTTGTTGCGCGTGACTCATCTTACATAGGGGGTGTAAGATGGGGTTTTCCAGCACTGGTCACATGACCGGAAACACACGTCCGGTATGCAAGAAACCTCGTTATGTCATGCCTTTGAAACTTTCATAAAATGTATTCAAACTTTTCATATTATTTGAATAGAAAATATTAAGACAAAGAACAAATTTTAACACAATAAGCCTGTACATAAAATGTTTGGCAAACAATTCTGAAGACCCAATTTATTAACATAATTGTTTAATGCACTTTATATCTTTTGAGATTCGTTCTTGTGTTTTTCAGTACCCAGTGCATCTAAGAAAAAAGTAGTTCACCATCATGTAAGTATGTAGGCACATCACCATCCCAGTACGCCGATTAAAGTGTTATGCCACTTTGTATGATAGCAATATTCTCAAAGCTATGTCAACCCCTACATGTCAATGCATTCTGATCGTCATGGTATAGGTTTCTGCTTCTCATCCAAGTGATTATGGATTGCCATTCTAGAAGAATTACTTTTTCATGACCTCTCTAAATGGACCCCAGGTTTGGTTCCTACTTGGCAATATTCCTGACTGGTGATTGGACACAGGACCTTTCTCTCTGCAAGCCATGTTGTTGATACTACACTCAATGGGAGGAGTGACTCCTGTAACTTTTTAGGGGAGCAAACCTCCCCCTCTAAACCTAATTGGCCAAACAATGCGAAATTTGTCACCAGTCCAGTGAAGTAAATTTCCAATTGTACTGGTAAAACAAATGTTTTTATTTCTAATTATTAGCTTATGACACTTGCATGTAATATTTCAGATTCACCACCACTGGTTCGACGTTAACATTCAGGATGACCAGTTCAAGTTAGGCGTCTTCATGATCATCTTGCTCCTAAACCTCATGGTCGTTCTTTCGCTTATATTCTGCAGAGTAAGCCATCTCATGTTAAATATAATAGACTTTGATAGTAAATAATTATGAAGATCTAATGAGAGAAACAGTTTGTGCAGGGTCTTGCTTGTGAATATCTTAATTTCATATCTTATATTTCTCAAACAAATTTATCACAATACTTGCAAAGTCATACTTTGTTTCTTTAAATTGAAACTGCAGTTAACGCCCACAAGTCAGCTCTACTATTAAAATGTTTTCAAAGCGTGCTCAAATCTTGAATTTTCTATAGAAGGGCTTGTCAATTGATTTTATGCCAAGCACTAGTGTAAACATTTGGGCTTGTCCATCGACAAGTCTAATTATCAGATGACAGCAACTGAAATATTTCATACAAGTTAAATTATAAACTCAAGCATAATCATGATATTCCAAAATTATTTTGACACTTATAAGCCATGAACACAAAGGCTTTTATACAGTAACTAGAACTTTCAGGCAGAGCATTCTGGAGCATCCTCCAGTGATGGCCTGCATCATTAATTAGTGATTTTTAGATAGACTAAGAAAATTGCTTTTGCTATGATATTATGATACCTGATTCTAAGCTTTCAAATATAAATGTGTGAGCTCAGAGAGCAATTTATAAACACAGATTCCATAACTTTCATCAAAATGTTCAAATTTATATTCTCCCCACCCCAGGGCTCCAGCAAGTCTGGCAGCAAGGAACAACTGATGGCAGGTGACCTTGACCCAGCGCTCTTCCCAGAACAAAAAAAGAGTGGCACTCAACAAATTAAAGATTTGTAAGTATTTAGGTATGTCCTTCAGCAGGTTGAATAGCTGTAAACACATTCAGATTTCAAATATTTGTTGTTTTATCTCAATATTCCTGCACATGCCATGCTGAATATACATGGGAAACCTTGTATTCAAGTTTAAAATGAAGCCTATAGAATGGCATACAATCAGAACACCAGATTAATGCTACTTTACTATTTTCATGGACTACATGTGATCAGTCATAAAATCAGTTCCTCTTAATTGTGCCCTCCTATATTACAGTGCTCAAACTAAGAAGGGAGAGTGGTGACCCCTATCAGAGTATCATTTTTGAAGGTCAAAGTCATGGTCATGGTGACCTTACACTAAAAGCTTGTCTAATTGATAACTTAAGTATGCTTTTGTCCTACGTCCTCACATTTGAACATGACCAGCAGATGACCCTATTTGATTTTTAGGTATAAGGTCACAATTGTGGTGACCTTGAACACAAAAGCTTGTCAGATTGATTACTAGAGTATGCTTGATCCTATGGTCTTGAAACTTTGTAGGGAGGTTGGTCGGCACCAGTGGGCGAAATTAACACAAGCCCTGCACTGGTAAAATGACTTCCGGGCTTGTTCAAATTCTAAACTTAATATAGCAGGGCTTGCTCAAAACTTTGAATCCAAGCTATAGTATATGAAGTAGGGCTTGTTCATCCAAAAGTCTAATTTCATGATTGCACCACCAGTAGCATCCCTATCAATTTTGAGGTCAGCTGGTCAAATTTCAGGGACGTTGGTCATGACCTTAAATGACTGCACTTACATTGATTGCGTAGTGACAAATTGGCTGCCATAAGGGGGAAATAGATGTTTTACTTTCATCTCTTGTGCTGTAATAATCATAAAATTATGGCTATATCCATCCGACAAAGGCCCAATAAGGGGCATTTTTAGGCTTGATTATGTCAGCTCTTGTTAATGAATGAAAGTGTAACAATATGTAAATTTAATGCAACCCATTGTTGGACCAACTGAACAATTAACTCCTCTGCTACAAAAAGCAGCACCATTTTTGCACTGCATTTAACAACAAATACCAGTCCTAGTTCTTGTGTTTCATGTAGCCCCAAGTCGTGATTGGACCACCTAAAGGGTCAACTCCCCAGTAAAACACAGAACCAGCAGCACTTTCACTATTCATTTAACAACAGATACCAGTCCAGTTATTGTGTTTCATGTAGCCCCACGTTGTGGTTGGACCACTTGAAGGGTGGACTCCGTGGACACAAGAAGAAGCCACGCCCACCAAGCTACACGAGACTACAAATGGAGGAGGAAGATCCTGGCAAGTTCCATGAAGCCCTCGAACAATATCATGAACAAAATGTAAGACTCTTTTCACATTCATGTACTTAATTTCAAAAAGTGGCAAAATAATTTTAAGATCTATGCTGTATTTGTATTATTTTACTGCTCTATGTATATGTTAGGTCAGATTCAACCATAATGGTTTTTGTGATGCACATGGCATTACAAAATACTGGCTTGCTGGTTTCAAGCAATAAAAAAAAAGGTTTGAATATTTATTATAACTAAGTTAATGATTCAACTATGAATATTTGTTGTTAGCCCAGTACCTTCGCTAAAATAGGTGTTGATTCATGAGCTTTGATCAACTGAGGGTATGAAGGTAGCTGAGATAAGTGTTCACCTTCTCCTTTTGAAGTATTGAAATATTATCTCATGTTTGTAACCAGGTGGCTATCCACCATACTGGGTCTGGCCGAGGTCTGTATGAGAACATTGACTCAGACTTGGAGTTGGATCGTACTTACGAGCTGCCAACCCCAATTCCACCACTGGTCCGAGACTTCCATCCAAGGAAGTACAGGTAATGTCAGGAGTGATATTCAACTGATTATTTTTGAGTAAAGTTTTGTTATTATCACTATATTTTAATTAATTTGAAGTTCAGGAAAGCCTGGAAATAGTTGTTCTGATATTTAAATATGACATCTTTCAATGGCAAATTAACTTGAAATTGCTATGTAGATATTACCATTTCTACAGGTTATTTCATACCGAACAAATATTAATTATCTTTTTGTCCTGTCATTGAATCTGTCAATATTTAGTCCAACCCATATAGCTCAAAGAAATCAAACTGCCCATGGTCATGTGAGTTATCTTATCCAACAATATATAAACTCCTTTTTCAGCTTGGCCACTGACAGTGAGGGTGATTCTTCCCCAACCAAGTACTTTCCCAGAAGCCCTGGGGAACAGAAGAACGTGCACTTTGCCCTACCCCCAGGTGTTTTTCTCACGCTACAGGACAGAGTAGGTACAGTACACCTAACATTTCTATACTTACTCTTATTCAACCATATACTGCTCCTCATCATGACCTGACCATAATATATCACATTCAATTTTTGCAGGCAATTTCTATCAATTTTTTTGTCTTTTATTAACACTGAATCTATCTCTAGAAAAAATATTGCAGTAGATGTGGTATGATGATAATCAAATGGCAGTTTAATATCTTCAGCCAGTATATTATTAGATGTACATGTCCTAATAGATGTGCAGGGAGTCTGCTTGTGGGAGTATTTTCTGATTCTGCCATTTTTTTCTCACTTCCTTCCAATGAAAAGCATTACATCAGTACCTTTTGTTAAAAATGCACCTTCTCAGGTTATGGCAAGATGCATATAAGCTCATAACCTATACAATCATATAGGTTAAGAACATTTCTTACATTAGACTGAATGCTCTTAACTACCCTTACACTAAACCCTCCTGACTACCATTACACGGGTACATACCCTCTTGCCTACCAATACACTAAACCCTCCTGACTACCATTACACCGGTACATACCCTCTTGACTACCAATACACTGAACCCCCTTGACTACCTACACGGGTACATACCCTCTTGACTACCAATACACTAAACCCTCCTGACTACCATTACACAGGTACATACCCTCTTGACTACCAATACACTAAACCCTCTTGACTACCTACACGGGTACATACCCTCTTGACTACCAATACACTAAACCCTCCTGACTACCATTACACAGGTACATACCCTCTTGACTACCAATACACTAAACCCTCCTGACTACCATAACACAGGTATATACCCTCTTGACTACCAATACACTGAACCCCCTTGACTACCATTGCACCATACCCTCCAGACTACCATTACACTGAGCCCCCTTGACTACCATTACACTTAACCCTCCTGACTACCATTACACTGAACCCTCTTGACTACCAATACACTGAACCCTCATGACTACCAATACACTGAACCCTCTAGACTACCATTACACAGGTAAATACCCTCTTGACTACCAATACACTGAACCGTCTTGACTACCAATACACTAAACCCTCCTGACTACCATTACACAGGTACATACCTTCTTTACTACCAATACACTGAACCCCCTTGACTACCATTGCACCATACCCTGCAGACTACCATTACACTGAGCCTCTTGACTACCAATACACTAAACCCTCCTGACTACCATTACACTGAACCCTCTTGACGACCAATGCACTTAACCCTCAATACTGCCATTACACTGAACCCTCTTGACTAATATTACACTGGGCCCTCTTGACTACCATTACACTGAACCCTCTAGACTACCATTACACTGAACCCTCTGGACTACTATTACACTGAACCCTCTTGACTACCATTACACTGAACCCTCTTGACAACTATTACACTGGGCCCTCTTGACTACCATTACACTGAACCCTCTTGACAACCAATACACTGAACCCTACTGACTACCATAACACTGAACCCTCTTGACTACCATTTCACTGAACCCTCCTGACTACCATTACACTGAACCCCTTTTGACTACCATTTCACTGAACCCTCTTGACAACCATTACACTGAACCCTCTTGACAACCATATCACTGAACCCTCTGGACTTGCATTACGTTGTCAAACCCTCTTGACTACCATAACACTGAACACTCTTGACTACCATTTCACTGGACCCTCTTCACAACCATAACACTGAACCCTCTTGACAACCATAACACCGAACCCTCCTGACTACCATTACACTGAACCCTCTTGACTACCATTTCACTGAACCCTCCTGACTATCATTTCACTGAACCCTCTTGACAACCATTACACTGAACCCTCTTGACAACCATATCACTGAACCTTCTGGACTTGCATTACGTAGTCAAACCCTCTTGACTACCATAACACTGAACACTCTTGACTACCATTTCACTGGACCCTCTTCACAACCATAACACTGAACCCTCTTCACAACCATAACACCGAACTCTCTGGACTAGCATTAAGTTGCAAAACTCTCTTGACAACCATAACACTGAACCCTTTACAACTAGCATTACGTTGTCAAACCCTCTTGACTACCATAACACTGAACACTCTTGACTTCCATTTCACTGGACCCTCTTGACAACCATAACACCGAACCCTCTGGACTAGCATTAAGTTGCAAAACCCTCTTGAAAACCATAACACTTGACCCTCTTGACTACCATTACACTGGACCCTCTTGACTACCATAACACTAAACACTCTTGACTTCCATTACACTGAACGCTCTTGACTTCCATTACACTTGACCCTCTTGACTACCATTACACTGAACCCTCTTGACTACCATTACACTGGACCCTCTTGACTACCAATACACTGGACCCTCTTGACTACCAATACACTGAACCCTCTAGACTACCATTACACAGGTAAATACCCTCTTGACTACCAATACACTGAACCGTCTTGACTACCAATACACTAAACCCTCCTGATTACCATTACACAGGTACATACCTTCTTTACTACCAATACACTGAACCCCCTTGACTACCATTGCACCATACCCTGCAGACTACCATTACACTGAGCCTCTTGACTACCAATACACTAAACCCTCCTGACTACCATTACACTGAACCCTCTTGACTACCAATGCACTTAACCCTCAATACTGCCATTACACTGAACCCTCTTGACTAATATTACACTGGGCCCTCTTGACTACCATTACACTGAACCCTCTAGACTACCATTACACTGAACCCTCTGGACTACTATTACACTGAACCCTCTTGACTATCATTACACTGAACCCTCTTGACAACTATTACACTGGGCCCTCTTGACTACCATTACACTGAACCCTCTTGACAACCAATACACTGAACTCTCCTGACTACCATAACACTGAACCCTCTTGACTACCATTTCACTGAACCCTCCTGACTACCATTACACTGAACCCCTTTTGACCACCATTTCACTGAACCCTCTTGACAACCATTACACTGAACCCTCTTGACAACCATTACACTGATCCCTCTGGACTTGCATTACGTTGTCAAACCCTCTTGACTACCATAACACTGAACACTCTTGACTACCATTTCACTGGACCCTCTTCACAACCATAACACTGAACCCTCTTGACAACCATAACACCGAACCCTCCTGACTACCATTACACTGAACCCTCTTGACTACCATTTCACTGAACCCTCCTGACTACCATTTCACTGAACCCCTTTTGACTACCATTTCACTGAACCCTCTTGACAACCATTACACTGAACCCTCTTGACAACCATATCACTGAACCCTCTGTACTTGCATTACGTTGTCAAACCCTCTTGACTACCATAACACTGAACACTCTTGACTACCATTTCACTGGACCCTCTTCACAACGATAACACTGAACCCTCTTCACAACCATAACACTGAACTCTCTGGACTAGCATTAAGTTGCAAAACCCTCTTGACAACCATAACACTGAACCCTTTACGACTAGCATTACGTTGTCAAACCCTCTTGACTACCATAACACTGAACACTCTTGACTTCCATTTCACTGGACCCTCTTGACAACCATAACACCGAACCCTCTGGACTAGCATTAAGTTGCAAAACCCTCTTGACAACCATAACACTTGACCCTCTTGACTACCATTACACTGGACCCTCTTGACTACCATAACACTGAACACTCTTGACTTCCATTACACTGAACACTCTTGACTTCCATTACACTTGACCCTCTTGACTACCATTACACTGAACCCTCTTGACTACCATTACACTGGACCCTCTTGACTACCAATACACTGGACCCTCTTGACTACCATTACACTGGACCCTCTTGACTACCATTACACTAGACTCTCTTGAATACCATAACACTGAACCCTCTTGACTACCATTACACTGGACCCTCTTGACTACCAATACACTGGACCCTCTTGACTACCATTACACTTGACCCTCTTGACTACCATTACACTTGACACTCTTGACAACCATTCCACTGGACCCTCTTGACTACCATTACACTGGACCCTCTTAACAACCATAACACTGAACCCTCTTGACAACCATAACACTGGACCATCTTGACAAACATTACACTGAACCCTCCTGACTACCATTACACTTGACACTCTTGACTACCATTACACTGAACCCTCCTGACTACCATTACACTGAACCCTCCTGACTACCATTACACTGAACCCTCTTGACTACCATAACACTTGACAGCCATTACACTGAACCCTCTTGACTAACATTACACTTGACAACCATTACACTGAACCCTCTTGACAACCATTACACTGAACCTTCTTGACAACCATAACACTGGACCCTCTTGACTGCCATTACACTGGACCCTCTTGACAACCATAACACTGGACCCTCTTCACAACCATAACACTGGACCCTCTTGACTACTATTACACTGGACCCTCTTGACAAACATAACACTGAACCCTCTTCACAACCATAACACTGGACCCTCTTCACAAACATAACACTGGACCCTCTTGACTACCATTACACTGAACCCTCCTGTCACCATTACACTGAACCCTTTTGACTACCATTACACTTGACAAACATAACACTGAACCCTCTTCACAACCATAACACTGGACCCTCTTCACAAACATAACACTGGACCCTCTTGACTACCATTACACTGAACCCTCCTGTCACCATTACACTGAACCCTCTTGACTACCATTACACTTGACAACCATTACACTGAACCCTCTTGACTACCATTACACTTGACAACCATTACACTGAACCCTGTTGACAACCATTACACTGAACCCTCTTGACAACCATAACACTGGACCCTCTTGACTACCATTACACTGAACCCTCCTGTCACCATTACACTGAACCCTCTTGACATTACACTGAACCCTCTTGACTACCATTACACTTGACAACCATTACACTGAACCCTGTTGACAACCATTACACTGAACCCTCTTGACAACCATAACACTGGACCCTCTTGACTACCATTACACTGAACCCTCCTGTCACCATTACACTGAACCCTCTTGACTACCTTTACCCATAACACTGGACCCTCTTGACTACCATTACACTGGACCCTCTTGACAACCATAACACTGAACCCTCTTCACAACCATAACACTGAACCCTCCTGACTACCATTACACCTGACACTTTTGACTACCATTACACTTGACATTCTTGACTACCATTACACTGAACCCTTCTGACTACAATTACACCTGACACTCTTGACTACCATTACACTTGACACTCTTGACTACCATTACACTGAACCCTCCTGACTACCATTACACTGAACCCTTCTGACTACCATTACACTGAACCCTGTTGACTACCATTACACTGAACCCTCTTGACTACCATTACACTTGACAACCATTACACTGAACCCTCTTGACTACCATTACACTTGACACTCTTGACAACCATTACACTGAACCCTCTTGACAACCATTACACTGGACCCTTCTTGACAATCCTCTTGACAACCATTACACTGGACCCTCTTGACCACCATAACACTGGACCCTCTTGACTACCATTACACTGAACCCTCCTGACTACCATTACACTTGACAACCATTACACTGAACCCTCTTGACTACCATGACACTGATCCCTCTTGATAACCATTACACTGAACCCTTTTGACTACCATTACACTGGACCCTCTTGACAACCATAACACTGAACCCTCTTCACAACCATAACACTGGACCCTCTTGACTACCATTACACTGGACCCTCTTGACAAACATAACACTGGACCCTCTTGACTACCATTACACTTGACCCTCTTGACAACCATACCACTGGACCCTCTTGACTAACAATACACTGGACCCTCTTGACTACCATTACACTTGACCCTCTTGACTACCATTACACTTGACACTCTTGGCAACCATACCACTGGACCCTCTTGACTACCATGACACTGGACCCTCTTGACAACCATAACACTGAACCCTCTTGACAACCATAACACTGGACCCTCTTGACAAGCATTACACTGAACCCTCCTGACTACCATTACATTTGACACTCTTGACTACCATTACACTGAACCATCTTGACAACCATAACACTGGCCCTCTTGACAAACATTACACTGAACCCTCCTGACTACCATTACACATGACTACCATTACACTGGACCCTCTTGACAACCATAACACTGGACCCTCTTGACTAACATTAAACTGGACCCTCTTGACTACCATTACACTGGACCCTCTTGACTAACATTTCACTGAACTCTCTTGACAACCATTACACTAGACCCTCTTGACTAACATTACACTGGACCCTCTTGACTAACATTAAACTGGACCCTCTTGACAACCATTACACTAGACCCTCTTGACTAACATTACACTGGACCCTCTTGACAACCATAACACTGGACCCTCTTGACTACCATTACACTTGACACTCTTGACTACCATTACACTGAACCGTCTTGACAAACATTACACTTGACCCTCTTGACTACCAATACACTGGACCCTCTTGACTACCATTACACTTGACCCTCTTGACTACCAATACACTGGACCCTCTTGACAACCATAACACTGGACTCCCTTGACAACCATTACACTGGACCCTCTTGACAACCATAACACTGGACTCCCTTGACAACCATAACACTGGACCCTCTTGACAACCATAACACTGGACTCCCTTGACAACCATAACACTGGATCCTCTTGACAAACATTACACTGCACCCTCCTGACTACCATTACACTAGACTCTCTTGACTACCATTACACTAAACTCTACTGACTACCATTACACTGATCCCTCTTGACTACCATTACACTTGACGCTCTTGACAAACATTACACTGGACACTCTTGACTACCATTACACTTGATGCTCTTGATAAACATTACACTGGACTCCCTTGACAACCATAACACTGGACCCTCTTGACAAACATTACACTGAACCCTCCTGACTACCATTACACTAGACTCTCTTGACTACCATTACACTAAACTCTACTGACTACCATTACACTGATCCCTCTTGACTACCATCACACTTGACGCTCTTGACAAACATTACACTGGACACTCTTGACTACCATAACACTGATCCCTCTGGACTACCACTACACTGAACCCCATTGATTACTATTACACATAACCCATATCACCAATATTTCACTGTAATTTCTTTAAAAGTGATATATGCACAGCACTTGTTTGACTTTGCTCAGCTTTGCACTGCTAGAAAAATGAAACAAACACCTTTTAATATAATATTTTAATAGAGTACAATGTGTATGGGGTTTTTTATTTATCAACAACATGTTCACAATAATATGCATGTTTTATAATACCAGTAAATGTATGCATATGTGTAAACAGACAATAAATAAACAATACATCTGATGTAATAAATTTTACAGAAATGCTCAAACATCACTACGTATCACACAGTATATTTAAAAACTTGCACAAGTAACCATACAATTTTCAATGAAGGTTTATATTTTATCACCCATGAAACATTCAGATGCGCATCGTGCCGCGGCGCAAGAGGCGCGGGGTGAGGGGTATGATGCTCCCCTTCCGAATGGTCAATAAAGGCAAGTGAGCCCCTCTTGGATAGGCTCACGAAGACATTTTCAGACAACAGTCTCTTGACTTTTGTGGACAGCGATGGCTAAAGAGTGAAAAGGTAGAAGCCAAAGGATATTAGCTAGTGGTCTAAGGAGGATCCCATTTAATACACGTACACAATGACGTATATGTTTCACATATATATATGACATTCCTAGTATAATTCAATTGTGATAACAGTATCTGTGATATTATCATATTACATTTACACTGTTAACTTTAAACTAAACTTATCGTTGTTGCTGTTTTTTGTGTGAAAAATAAATATGTACTTATTCACGGTACACATCAATGGTACCTAACAGTGGTTGTCTTCTGTAGTTGGTTTTGAGATTCTATCTCTACGCTCCAAATTTTTATATTGTCTTTCATAAGTTGTATGATCAGCGTGCTGTCGTTCCTCATCGACTCTGGGAGGCTGTTCGTCTCGTCGGCGGCGGCGGCAACCGCCTCTCTCGCCATCTCGCAGCCAGTCTCGTGAGATTCGAGAATCTCGTGGTGAAACACTGAAAAATTGAGAATCAGTCCAAGACGCAAAGGGTGGGCGGGGGATAGATTTTCCTTTGCCTGTTCAAACGCTGTAGCGTACGCGACTTTTGCGCGTTCAAAGACTCCGTCGCTTATCGTATCCCGGCTGAACTCGGATAAATAACGGAAGTAATCTCCCTGCATCTTTAAATAGAATATCCGGTTCTCTGTATCGATCGTGTTTAAAAGATGCTGCTCAATCAGACTAAGCACCTCGTTACAACAGACTTTCAATTCTTCTTCGATTTTCGTCCTGTACTCCCTGCTTAAATCCCTCCGCCTGTTGGAGCTTCCAATCTTCTGCTCGATACCTGAAACTACGCGCCAAGACGCGCGTTTTTGTCCAACGTAATTCTTGTACGCGTTAGCAAACATGTTGCGTTCCTCGACCGACAAGTCGCGTCCCTTAACGACAAGTGCCTTCATATACGTGACCATATCGTCCCAGCGGCCCGCCTCTTCCGCTAACCGCGCACGCTCCAGAATTGAGCGGCGTTCTTCCGCCGATAATGACATCCTGAAGCCTTGAATTGCACTTATATCAACGACTACATATACCGGCTGTTTATCCGTACATACAAGTGTACCAAATCAGATGGAAAAAAAGTGTATGTGCACGTCCTCTCAGTGCGTGTTTACTGTACGGATTCTCAAGCAGTCTTGTTTATGATAATTCCACGTGCGTACACTGTTGTAGATTTGTCATTCCTTCGGCGTTCTTTCGACGGACTGTTTGGGTTAAATGCACAGCAAAGCTTAATATGTACGAGCCATATTCAAAGATACGTACTATGTCTGTAGAATTCCCTTTTAACATCACACAACACGTGTTGTAGTTACACAATATTTACACTTTTTTTGTAGCGGGTGTCTTTTCTTGTCATCGAAATTATAAAAAAAGTTAACCAACAATACAATGTCAGATATTTTCTTTTATGCTGACGTGCATTAGCCGTTAATGATTTTGCTGTCATTAAATACTTCACGAAAATGTGATTAAGAAAATGTCAATATTAATAAAAAATATATATATTCGATATTTCACCAGTAAGTCTTGCGAATTGCAATTAATGCGCACGGTACGTCGATAACAGAGATTAATAAGTATAATGCAAGAAAACACTCATATCCGTGTAGGTAAATATTTCAATTACTGGTCGTCGGACTCCAATCAATACAAATAAGGACTGGCTTTCAAAATAACACTTCCATTAAGCGCACTTCATCAGCGATAAATGTTTTTACTATGATTCCAGTCAATATATCTGCTAGTTACATTAAAGACAGAAAGTGTTCGTATTCAAGCGCGTTTCTCTTTCATATTTGGCGTCCAACTGTCATCTACATTTGCCATCAATTATTTATGTGTCCAGCCTTCTTATGTTTCCCTCCTTGCTTTGAGGAGACCACTTTTCTTAATTGTCTCAGACAGTACTTAATTAATGCCCTTACCGATATACCACATTGAATGGTCGACTACACTGCGGTATTACTTTGTACACTTAATACAAGGTTTTTTCTTGATATACATGAAAAATGCCACATCTACAGCGCTATGCCAGAAATAAGTGAACTTTTTTAAAAGTTGTTATGTGCTGTTTCATAGAATCTAACCCAATTTCATGGGAAATCAATGTTTTTGCTGTTGTTGTTGTTTTCAAAACATTCTAAACATACATAGACTGTCGTAAAGTTACCAGTTAGTATTTCATGACGCCTCATTTTAATTGGTGATTATATAAGTAAGGGTATTTTATAAAGATACTGCAAGAAAGATCGACTAGAAGTATTGAACTGTATCATTTTGACCATTGTTTTAACAATAGTTCTAGAAGTCTTTACGGAACACACAGTATAAAATGTGTTTCCATATACATGGTTTAGTGAGATGTCGGTTTTGTGAGATGTCATTCTTTGTGAGGGAATGCACAAATGTTTTATTGGTGAATTATTTAACAAATCTAAATCAAATTTTGAGGAGCATGCTTTTATTACTGATAGAAATTGATGACGTCACAAAAATATTGTGTAAAAAAAATATTTTTAAACATGCTCTCAGATTACATATAGGTTAATCGATACCACTCAACTGTTCGTTTAATGTAAGTTTACAGATGTAATCAGATTTCCTGAATTGTTTACATCAACGAAAGGACAACCCCAAGAACAAATTGAAAAGATATTTATACATAAAACATAACGACGTTATCCCAGCGTGAGGTGATATAAATGCAAGCATGCTTGTTTTTTTTTGTTTTTTTTTTTTAAATGAACTGCATGATGGATGTTACGTTGTATAGGTTACATTGTTAACACATCTACTACACAGTAGTCAACATCGTGATTACACATACACACACGCACACGCACACACGCACACACAAACACACGCACGCACGCACGCACGCACGCACACACGCACACACACACACACACACACACACACAGTGAAATACCTGTAAACTATAATACATTATTTTACTCCTTTGGCATCTGCTGATACAGATAACCAGCTTGACTAACCTGTTGGCCACCATACAATTATTTTACCAGTAAGAATTTCCATTAACTTGAGTTTTACTTGTTCTTTGTTTTTGTTTTTTAATGAGCCGCCATTAATAAAAAAAAGTTCATTCACTTTTGGCACGGTGCTGTATATTCAAATCGATTTGTTTAAATGAACAAAATTAATTAGACCTTTAGCAAATACAAATTTATTTTTCTATACAAAAACACACACTATTTTCTTTAGTACGCAAGGTTTATAGTCGATGTCATATTGTATCTCTTCGATTAAATTTCAATGGTTTTTTTGCCTATAATGTGCTCAAACTATCAAATTAAGTTGTGTATAATAGTATAGCTGTTGATAGAAATGAATACAATTTCAATAATTAGTTGATAAATACGATTTTGAACTATGAAAATACAGGATTGGATATCACTTTTCAAGGTTCAGACAAACAAATCAGCTTTGTGGAATAAGTATTTATAACAATTTACCACGGTACAACACTAGCAAGTGTGCATGCAATTAAATTTCCTTTTCACGCATTTATATAATTCATGTTCGTATGTATCAGTATTTTATAAATTACAATTGCACTGGTATAAGTAAGTAAATAAGTTGTTCATTATAGTGACATGGCCGAAACATAAATGGTATTCACAATACAAATATAAAAATAATAACACCCGGTCCATCGGGCCTATACATGTAAGTCACCATAAACATTTCTCAAGCATTGGGACAAAGATAAACATATATTATCATACATGAAAATGTAAGTCACAGTGCTGTTTCTCCAACGCAAAGGGTTCTCAATGTAGATTGTTTTAAAAAGTGGGTAGAAAAAATAATATATTCGAATTCAGAGGTTCGATCGTGATAAATCTAACTTGTGGTACGCATAGCAACATCACTCTGGTGAACGAGAATGGCATTACCCTGGCTAAATAATGAAGCTCAGAACTAAAAAGAACACATAAACACAAACAAAAACAGTTTAATGTTTTGGTTATGAAATCAACTTTTGCACTCTGGAAGGCATTAAAGGCACGATCTAATAGTGTTGCGTAACCTTTTGCTAATGAATGTTATTGCATATCATACTTATGATTGCCTTGCTTTACCACCTCAATACAATGTGCACGTGTCACTGTGTATATGGTGCTCTTTTACGGAGAAATAAAGAATATGTTTTTCCTAGTATGATATCATTGCAACGGTACCATCTAGCAGTAAGTTACGAGATACCGTAACTAATTAGTACTAAAATCGCGGCAGTTTCATACATCACGTATTTCGGTTCATTCCAAATGATCTTAACGGAGGCCGGGGTAGGTCGCAAATTCATGTACGGCTCCTGTGTGTTCCGATTACCACTTTTGCGGAGACACAAACACTAAAATCCGTGTTAAGCAGAATGAATAGGTGCTAAATTATTCTATGAAGTGGTTACCTAATTGAACCGTCATGAACCCCGGAACAGTACTAGCAGAACACTTTACATATGGGGAACTGTTCCAGGATATGGACAATGTCTTGTTACAGATGGGACATGTTCTAGGTTATGGACGCTCTCTTGTTACAGATGGGGAAATGTTCCAGGATATGGACGCTGTCTAGTAACAGATGAGAAATGTTCTAGGTTATGGACGCTGTCTTGTTACAGATGGGGAAATGTTCCAGGATATGGAAGCTGTCTAGTTACAGATGGGAAATGTTCTAGGTTATGGACGCTGTCTTGTTACAGATGGGGAAATCTTCTAGGTTATTGACGATGTCTAGTTACAGATGGGGAAATGTTCTAGGTTATGGACGCTGTCTTGTTACAGATGGGGAAATCTTCTAGGTTATTGAGGATGTCTAGTTACAGATGGGGAAATGTTCTAGGTTATGGACGCTGTCTTGTTACAGATGGGGAAATGTTCTAGGTTATGGCCGATGTCTAGTCACAGATAAAAAATTGTTTAGGTAATGGACGCTGTCTTGTTACAGATGGGGAAATGTTCTACGTTATGGACGCTGTCTAGTTACAGATGGGGAAATGTTCTAGGTTATGGACGCTGTTTAGTTACAGAAGGAGAAATGTTCTAGGTTAGGGACGCTGTCTAGTAACAGATGGGGAAATGTTCCAGGTTATGTACGCTGTCTGTCACAGATGGGGAAATGTCCTAGGTTATGTACGCATTATTGTCACAGATGGGGAAATGATCTAGGTTATGGACGCTGTACGTTTAGTTACGGATGGGGAAATGTTCTAGGTTATGGACACTGTCTAGTAACAGATGAGAAATGTTCTAGGTTATGGACGCTGTCTGGTTACAGATGGAGAAATATTCTAGGTTATGGACCATGAATTGTTACAGATGGGGATATTTTCCAGGTTAATGGACGCTGTCTGTCACAGATGGGGAAATGTTCTAGGTTATGGACGCTGTCTGTCACAGATGGGGAAATGTTCTAGGTTATAGGCGCTGTCTGTCACAGAAAGGGGAACTGTTCTATGTTATAGGCGTTGTCTGTCACAGATGGGGAAATGTTCTAGGTTATGGACCATGTATTGTTACAGATGGGGAAATGTTTTAGGTTATGGACGCTGTCTGTCACAGATGGGGAAATGTTATAGTTTATAGGCGCTGTCTGTCACAGATGGGAAAATGTTCTAGGTTATGGCGCTGTCTAGTTACAGATGGGGAAATGTTCTATAATTTGGATGCTGTCTAGTAACAAATGGGGAAATGTTCTCGGTTGTGGACGCTGCCTAGTTACAGATGGGAAATGAATGTTCTAGAATTTGGACGCTGTCTAGTTACAGATGGGGAAATGTTCTATAATTTGGATGCTGTCTAGTTACAAATGGGGAAATGTTCTCGGTTGTGGACGCTGCCTAGTTACAGATGGGAAATGAATGTTCTAGGATTTGGACGCTGTCTAGTTACAGATGGGGAAATGTTCTCGGTTGTGGACGCTGTCTAGTTACAGATGGGAAATATTCTAGGATTTATATGCTGTTTAGTAACAGAGGGGGAAATGTGTTATGTTATGGACGCTGTTTGTCACAGATGGGGAACTGTTCTAGGTTACGGACGCTGTCTGTTGAAGATGGGGAACTGTTATAGGTTATGGACGCTGTCTGTAACATATGGGGTTATGTTCTAGGTCATGGATGCTGTCTGTCACAGATGGGGAAATGTCCTAGGTTATGGACGCTGTATTGTTACATATGGGGAAATGTTCTAGGTTATGGACGCTGTACGTCTAGTTACCGATGGGGAAATGTCCTAGGTTATGTACGCTGTTTAGACGATACCCCAAGATGATGTAGCTTTCTGTTAAAATATATCTTTTAAAATGTACCAAATGTGGCTTTATAAGCGATAACATATCGGTGCCATGCATTTCCTGAGGAGAGATATTCATGCATATGATGAGTCATAGAGTAAAAGACCAATGTTGTTATATTTACAGTTTAAATATGGAACGAGGACATTGCATCAGACAATTACGCTGTAGCACCTCGGCTGTTAGTAAACTAGTAACATATGATGACACTAGTACTACCGCCTGGCCAAAATGACGGGGTCTTAATATCTTGGTTTTCGATAAAGGTGTGACCACGAACCTATAAACCATATATAGGTCCGTGGTGTGACGAATATATGGCAATTAAGATGTATTGACCCAATGCATGGCATTTTAAAGTCTAGTTAAGTATTCAGCCTAGACTTTCGTTGACGCGCTAGTTGGTATATAAATCCCCTGAGTGAGTTTAACATGAAGCATAACTGCATGACTATTGATAAATGATAGAAATATAGTGTAATATAATAATAATAATGGTTTATATGTTTAACGAAGGTTAATATGATTATTTACTGTTTATCTTAATTAAACCATGCACTATTTGCCTGGCACATGCCATAAGTTTCCTATATTGTCAATTGTCAGAATATACGTTCTGCTCTTGGTATTATGACGCAAAGCTCCGTGTTTAATAGATCCGCTCCGTGTTACAGCGCACTTGTCAGTTATTCATCGATTTTAATGAATGCATGACTGCGGGTTTACTATACTATACGCAGTTTAGTATGCGCATAGTTGGCAACAGTCCAAGCGATTACATTGTGTTGTAGATACGAAACTGGTGAATCTACACTTTTCAGCATATTTTACAGGAATTTATAGGACTTTACCCGAACAAAATGTCGGAAAGTAGAGATGATTTAATAATGAAGGCCAAGTTGGCCGAACAGGCCGAGAGATACGATGAAATGGCGGAGTTTATGAACAAAGTGGCTCAGAGTGGATCAGAATTAAAACCAGAGGAGCGGAATTTATTATCTGTCGCTTACAAGAATGTGGTCGGGTCGCGCCGTTCGTCGCTTCGTGTTATTTCCAGTATTGAGGAAAAGGAAAAGGATAGCAAGAAGGAAACGCTTGTTAAGGCGTATAGGGAAAAGATCGAAAAGGAGCTGACCGACATGTGCGGCGTTGTGATCAAGCTCCTTGATGATACGTTGATCCCCAGTAACAGCGACAAAAATGATAAGGACCAAATTGATAGCAAAGTGTTTTTCCTGAAAATGAAAGGTGACTACTACAGGTACCTCGCTGAAGTTCAGGGAGGCAAAAAGGACGAAATTGTCAACAATTCCAAAGCCGCGTACGATGAGGCGCATAAGGTCGCCGAGGGCCTCCATGCCACCAACTCCATCCGCCTCGGACTCGCTTTGAACTTTAGTGTGTTCTATTATGAGATCATGAACAACCCATCAGAGGCGTGCAAACTTGCGAAAAAGGCGTTCGACGATGCAATAGCTGAGCTGGACAGTTTGGAGGAGAATGCGTACAAGGACAGTACCCTTATTATGCAGTTGTTACGTGACAATCTCACTCTTTGGACATCCGAAACACAAGAAGCAGAAGAGGACTAAACAACTGCCAGATCTTGGACTGAACATGTTCGATTGTTCATAACACGTGTCTTGTCTAACGTTCATAAATATATCCTTTAAGTATAATCCTTAGATCTATACCATAGCTGTCAAGTTTGTTAATAAACCGTTCGTAAATAATATTTTTGCCCGAAAACTAGACTGTCATCTTTTAAACGTGGTACGGTTTAAAATAGATGTTGAATGACTAATATATTGACACAATATTCATAGGAGTGTCCCTACCGAAAACTTAGTTTACAAAGCAAAGTGATAATGTTAAAAATCTCGATAACGAATATTTGTATTGTTAACTGTTTGTGTCGTTTAAATTGTTACCAAAGAGGTCATGTTCGAGAGTAAATTAAATATAATAAATGAGATGTCATTGTATGACATATTCTTGCTGTAATCTTATAGAAATATTCAGGGGGTCATTTTTCCATGTTGGTAACTTTGCCTAATCATTGTGTGTAATAAAACATTGTTACAGTATGTTTCAGATTTTAGTGAAAGTATAATAAATCTATGTAAGTGGTAAATCCTGTTGAGCTATATAGCCCATACATTTTATGTGACAAACAATGACATGTTATGCTCTAAAGACTTTTATGTATTTAAATAACTCAGTCACTGATTGTATGTGACTTGGCAACTGTTTTTGACTTGTCGAAATAGAGTAATTGGATATAGTTTTGAGTCAAGACCAAGGTTAATCATTTGAACAGAATGTAGTAACGCTTTTTGGAATAGTGGAGCACTTATACGGTATTTTTGTTAAATCAACAATAGAGCGATTTTTCTGTAGATGTTTTACCATTGATACAAACTCAGGGCTATAAATGCGAAATAAAAAAAAATCGATATCTGACCCTATCATATAGCATGTGAAAGAATCCCTATTCAACAGTGACGTCAAAATAAAATACATTCATCAGCTAAGGAAAACTTGAGGTGTTTGATATTAGACCTGAACTGCCTTGTTTGCAATCAGATTATTCCTCTAAGTCATAAAATGTTTGACCTAGAAGCTTGAATATTTTTAATGTGTATTCATTTGAAGACCAAAAGGTAAATCTGTGTGTGGCAGACTTTATTATCGGGTAATTGATATTGTACAGATATACCGGAATACAAATTGTAAAAGCACGGATAGGCTAACCATTGTGCAAATATCTTCCAATAGCTCTTGATCCTCAAGTTGCATTACTATTAAACAGGAAATAAATCTCCATTATGACAATAGAACAAGGACGTTAAACAGGCAAGAAACAATGCTGGCCCCAAGTTGTATGACTGGTGACTCAAATAAACTGCCTGGTAAACTTAACTGTTAAATGTACATATTTAGAAGTATTTTCTCACTTTTTATACCACCGTTCATATCACGGGATGTGCAGGCTTGTTAAATTCGCGGAAGTGATACCTTATGTTCGTGTCTGAATATTAGAATGACGTATGTGGGACGAGTATCCGTTTCGAAAGTTCGTCTGTCTATCAAGATCACGTGTACAAGTGCTTGGATGACGGGGAATGTCTACAGTGCTGGTGTTAACATTATGCAAAATTGCATCACCATGGCAAACGCATTATGAATTTTATATATGTAAAACCTGTTTCTTTAATCTATATTATTTTGAACCGAGTTGTCACGCAGGCTATGGCTGCCCTGCAGCTGTAGGCTATATTGAATGGCGATGAGTCACGTGAAAGCTATCTGTAATCCGCTGCGCAGACGATATTTTATGTTCTCCACGTTGTGTGCAGATATGATCTTGAAACAACTTGCTCGATTACAGACAGCAACAAGTAGTGGAACATCTGGTTCAACTATGTCTAAGCAAATGCTTGGCACAATAACAGTATATTGGCTGTTCCAGTGTACTTGCTGGTGGCTTTCTAGGATGGTTACATATGTTAACATATTTCCATTCATTAGCGGTCGGTGTTGGATTTTAATGGCACGGAGCAAGGCTACACACAACTATATAATACTGAACGGTTCCAATGTGGAAAGGTCACGAGAAGTCAGATATATAAAGCAATTTGTACTTTTTAATGACAAAAATATACAATTCATGATTAATTACTGCAGTTAAATTCTCTACATACAATTTAGGTAAACACAAACACGTAAAACATTGTATTTGTCATATTGTTGGAAAGTTAATTTTAAGTTCAAATTGAGACTTGATTTCTTTCGTAAATGCATGTGTTCATAACAAAGGTGTATTTATTTATACAGGGGTTCTAAAGTTCAGAATTAATCCTTAAATCAGGATTGATTACCCTCAATTTCAGACTAATGTACAGTTATTTTCACTCGGTCATTTGCAACGAAGACGATAGGAAGTGTCCTCAAATGACTATGAATAACTTTGGAAACAATTTAAAAAAGGTCTTGGCTCCTTCGTCCTATTTTGGATATGAATCCTTCATACTCTAACAGATCCCGGTTATTTTTTAAGGACTGCCAGTTATCAGCTGTTAGAACCTCTGTTTACATATAATTACAATTTTGCTTAGTTTACTGTAAATGAACGATATAAATAAAAGCCATATTAATATACATGTATATGTAATATGAAAGCTTCCGCCTCCTAATAAAATTCTATGCTAGCAGGTTACAAGTATACTTTATATTTGAGATTATTATTTTCATAATCTAAACAATACGTACATGTATGCATTTCCCAATGCTGAACAAACCAATATGCATATATATAGTAGAAAGTCATTGAATAATTCCTCTCAACAAAATCACACAAGGCTAAACGATAAACACAAACGTTAACTGTCGATATGATAAAGGGACTCGTTCACGTTTTACAGGAGCAGACATCCAAACATATCAACTAGAATAGCTTAAGCCTTGAATTAATAAAACCGTGTTCAAATGAATATTTTAAGCTGCATGCCGTCTATTAATTGTTTGATTATAAAAAATAGTTGAAAAAACTCAATCTGAAGAAATTAGAAGAATATGTTGGCAACATGAAATCTCTGAACGAGTTCCTTTAAAGGGCGATGAAGATTTTCTTGCAGTAGAGGACAAATCCGAGCGTGAGCCAAATGAGAACGTCCCATACTGCCTTCAACAGCAACCTCCAATGTACCGGATCCACTTGGAAATTAACCGGGAAGAACCGGTAGAAAATATCGTGGCAGAGATACAGCACCAGCGGGTTCATTCCTGGAAAACATATGACATTCGTATGACAGGCATTCCTTGTTATGTTCTATGAACGTGTATTGTCAATGAACGATATATTTTTATCGTAAATGAGTACGCTTATTTCTTAACACGTTGTGTGACTCGACATGTTGGACACACTCTTAATTTGCATGCCGTTAAACGTTAAAGTCGAACAATATTTGGTGAAACAGCTCTACATTCAAACATCGAGGTACTTCTATGCTTACTCTAGTAGTATTGTCTTGACATTTAATTTTTTACAGGAGCTTAATATACTTGGGTTTGGAATCATTTAGAACAAAAGTTGTAGCTAATGAACGGGTTTTAAACTAGCTCCAAGATACATTTTTAGGCGACAGACTAGATTACTCGCGCATACGAGTCACTAAATACACGTGCATCTATTTTAGTAAGTGTGTACATGTATATAAAATAAATATTCACAAGCAATTTTTTACAACAAGCCCCCGCATTTTAGCCCATTTTAAATGATCGTGAAAACAACATTGGTTAAATAAAGTGGTGCTAATAGAAGTGACAAAAGCATAAAATATCAATCGCTATGGAAACCAATCCAAATGCTGTCACTACCAGTCAGCACTGCTTAGCAACTATCACAACTGATAATGACATTTTCCCTGCCATTGTATCAATATCTCTATTATAATTATTTAACAACATGTTGTTGATGTTTTGTCAATATCTGTACATATACAGTTTGTAAGTGTTCCATTGTACTATAAATGAATACGCAGTCTCAGAGCTGATGATATATGAACCTGTTTCTTGCCTGTTAATGATAAATGAACCCGTTTCTTGCCTGTTTATGATATATGAACCTGCTTCTTGCCTATTAATGATATATGAACGTGATTATTGCCTGTAAATGATATATGAACCTGTTTCTTGCCTGCTATTGATTTATGAACCTGCTCCTTATCTGCTAATGGTGTATGAACCTGCTTCTTGCCTATTAATGATATATGAACGTGTTTATTGCCTGTTAATGATTTATGAACCTGTTTCTTGTATGAACCTGCTTCTTGCCTGTTAATGTTATATGAACCTGTTTCTTGCCTGCTATTGATTTATGAACCTGCTCCTTATCTGCTAATGGTGTATGAATCTGTTTCTTGCCTGCTAATGATATATGAACCTGCTGCTTGCCTGTTAATGATATATGAACCAGTTTCTTGTCTGTTTATGATATATGAACATGTTTCTTGCCTGTTAATGATATATGAACCTGTTTATTGCATGCTAATGATATATAAACCTGTTAATTGCCTGTTAATGATATGTGAACCTGTTTATAACCTGTTAATGATAAATGAACCTGTTTCTTGCATGTTTATGGTATATGAACCTGCTTCTTGTCTGTTAATGATATATGAACCTGCTTCTTGTCTGTTAATGATATATGAACCTGTTTATTGCCTGTTAGTGACATATCAACCTGTTTATTGCCTGTAAATGATATATGAACCTGTTTCTTGTATGACCCTGCTTCTTGCCTGTTAATGATATATGAATCTGTTTCTTGCCTGCTAATGATATATGAATCTGCTGTTTGCCTGCTAATGATATATGGACCAGTTTCTTGCCTGTTAATGATATATGGACCAGTTTCTTGCCTGTCAATGATATATGGACCAGTTTCTTGCCTGTCAATGATGAATGAACCAGTTTCTTGCCTGTGAATGATGAATGGACCAGTTTCTTGCCTGTGAATGATATATGGACCAGTTTCTTGCCTGTGAATGATATATGGACCAGTTTCTTGCCTGTGAATGATATATGGACCAGTCAGTTTCTTGCCTGTGAATGATATATGGACCAGTCAGTTTCTTGCCTGTGAATGATATATGGACCAGTCAGTTTCTTGCCTGTCAATGATATATGGACCAGTCAGTTTCTTGCCTGTCAATGATATATGGACCAGTCAGTTTCTTGCCTGTCAATGATATATGGACCAGTCAGTTTCTTGCCTGTCAATGATATATGGACCAGTCAGTTTCTTGCCTGTCAATGATATATGGACCAGTCAGTTTCTTGCCTGTCAATGATATATGGACCAGTCAGTTTCTTGCCTGTCAATGATATATGGACCAGTCAGTTTCTTGCCTGTCAATGATATATGGACCAGTCAGTTTCTTGCCTGTCAATGATATATGGACCAGTCAGTTTCTTGCCTGTCAATGATATATGGACCAGTCAGTTTCTTGCCTGTCAATGATATATGGACCAGTCAGTTTCTTGCCTGTCAATGATATATGGACCAGTCAGTTTCTTGCCTGTCAATGATATATGGACCAGTCAGTTTCTTGCCTGTCAATGATATATGGACCAGTCAGTTTCTTGCCTGTCAATGATATATGGACCAGTCAGTTTCTTGCCTGTCAATGATATATGGACCAGTCAGTTTCTTGCCTGTCAATGATATATGGACCAGTCAGTTTCTTGCCTGTCAATGATATATGGACCAGTCAGTTTCTTGCCTGTCAATGATATATGGACCAGTCAGTTTCTTGCCTGTCAATGATATATGGACCAGTCAGTTTCTTGCCTGTCAATGATATATGGACCAGTCAGTTTCTTGCCTGTCAATGATATATGGACCAGTCAGTTTCTTGCCTGTCAATGATACATGGACCAGTCAGTTTCTTGCCTGTCAATGATACATGGACCAGTCAGTTTCTTGACTGTCAATGATACATGGACCAGTCAGTTTCTTGACTGTCAATGATATATGGACCAGTCAGTTTCTTGACTGTCAATGATATATGGACCAGTCAGTTTCTTGCCTGCTAATGAAATATGGACCAGTTTCTTGCCTGCCAATGATATATGGACCAGTTTCTTGCCTGTCAATGATATATGGACCAGTTTCTTGCCTGTCAATGATATATGGACCAGTTTCTTGCCTGTCAATGATATATGGACCAGTTTCGTGCCTGTCAATGATATATGGACCAGTTTCGTGCCTGTCAATGATATATGGACCAGTTTCTTGCCTGTCAATGATATATGGACCAGTTTCTTGCCTGTCAATGATATATGGACCAGTTTCTTGCCTGCCAATGATATATGGACCAGTTTCTTGCCTGTCAATGATACATGGACCAGTTTCTTGCCTGTCAATGATACATGGACCAGTTTCTTGCCTGTCAATGATACATGGACCAGTTTCTTGCCTGTCAATGATACATGGACCAGTTTCTTGCCTGTCAATGATACATGGACCAGTTTCTTGCCTGTCAATGATACATGGACCAGTTTCTTGCCTGCCAATGATACATGGACCAGTTTCTTGCCTGCCAATGATACATGGACCAGTTTCTTGCCTGTCAATGATACATGGACCAGTTTCTTGCCTGTCAATGATATATGGACCAGTTTCTTGCCTGTCAATGATGAATGAACCTGTTTCTATTGCCTGCTAATGATAAATAAACCTGTTTCTATTGCCTGCTAATGATATACGAACCTGCTTCTTGCCTGTTAATGATTTGTCGAAGTTACTGCACCCACTACCCGAGTTATTGAAATGATTATATTTTCCCGACAAGTATTATATGTATAAAATTTATCGGTTCTGCTCTTTTTTAAATTTGTATCAGTCCAATTTTGTTGTTGGGTGTCACGACATTTCTAAATGGTGTCAGCAGTAGCGTTCAAACGGCGTTACCGAAACAACGAGAACTATATGGCGGGAATTGCTGGGTTATAAGAGTAACATAAGCTTTTCACCCACCTGCGAAAATGAATGGTTCTCCCGCCCATACTTGAAAGACGTCGATAACCACGTACAACGCTGCCAACAGGAAGTAGCCGAAACACGCCGTCACCAGCACAAACGACACCGACCTGGCAGGGTGAGGTTTGAGTAGGGTTAGTATTCAATATTGAAGTGTGCTTTCGAAAATGTATAACAACAATTCTTAATGACATTAACATATATAAAAACAGAATAGTGCTTACCCAGACTAGTTCTATTCCATTTTTGTTTCATTTTAAACTCATATGCGAATAGCAAATTAGAAGTGTGATAGTTTAAATAGTCATAAAGTTGTTTATGTCCTACCACAAGTTTTTATTTAGTGGGATGATTCCGTCGTTTTTCGAGACATTGCATAAGGCAGCTCCTATGGCACCCTGAAATAAACATAATAGTTATATTAAACTGAAAAGTGGACGTAGCAACGTTAGTACGTTTTCTTCGTTTCTTCAAGGGCATTAACTCCGCACATAGTTTAGCCAGAGTGATTTGACTGCTGTACACATGTGCGTAGTGTGATTTTACATTGCTTGCTCGAACGTTTTTGGGCACTTAACGACATCCAGTATGAGATAAAACCGCATATAACGTATTGAACAGCTTTGAGTATATTATATATCATTTTTTATATTGTTTATATAAATCTATCATTAAATTGGTATTTTCATTAAAATAATAAAGCACATTGTCAAATACAGGTCTGAAGACAAATGAATGTAGACCGATCATACGGCATATACACTGGAGTGTTTATTACTGTTTATTGTTCCATTCGTGCTATCAGAAGCACATGTTATTCTTGTTATTATTGATGTTGTACTTCAATATATGTAGTGTGAACTTACTGTTATCAAAGACCAAACTATGAGCCTAATGATTCTGCTCTTGTGTCCCTTGTAAGTCACAAAAATCCGACCTCCCTGAAACACAAACAAGACAGGTATTTAACGTTAACAAAACATTTTTAACGTACTATAAGGGTGAGATAGTGTAAATAATTTGACTTGGACTTAGGAATAAATCGCCTCTAACCCAGGAGGTCATAACTATGAGTTCTATGCCCATACAAGTTTCTAGATTTGTATCTCTGTATCCAAAAGTTAAATGGACTCTACAAGTTAATACTGGTTTCTGTCCAGAAAACGGACTACAGCATGCTCTCAATGAATTGCATGAAGTAAAGTCGTAATATCATTTCCAAACTGTTGCAGTTCCTCCTAAATAGATTTCTTGTTCATGAAAATTAGCACTTGATATAGTTAATAGAATCTATCTAGCGGACCCAGTGGAAAGTATCCTAGTGAATTTCCATGTCACAATCATTGGGGGAGATGCATGAATTATACCAAAATGCACTATATTAAACAACATCTGCCAAAACGCAAACTATATAAAATCGAGATGATTATACGCCAAAAGTCCCGTCCGCACACTTAGGCTGTTAGAAAATATCTTAAATAAGTGATATCTAAGGTTATAGGCTGTTAGAAAATATCTTAAATAAGTGATATCTAAGGTTACCTGCAAACCAAGAAAGCAGAGAAATATGGAGGCTAAGGTTCCCAGAATTCCTTCAGGGTCGTAGGGGACAACCGTCTGGTATATAGCCTGTAATATTAAAATACTAAAAAGATACTGCAACATTTTGACATATGACGGATCGACGTAAAATACAAGCCTTTTAAAATATGTTACATTCGTGACCTGACATAATTATGAACTGCTGGATTTATTCCGAGAAAACACAAATCATTACATGGTTGAACTATTTGTGTTCTTGAACAAGAACTACAGTCCTAAATACCGAACGTTGAACTGTTTCTCAGTTATGCACCAGTCAATTGTAACCACGACCCCCCCCCCCCCCCCCCCCCCCAGGTCCGGAGAATAGCGGGGACTTTGACTTTCGGTCCAGCCAACCCCGGTTAAAATCCCCGCCCTGCGGGAACGAACAGATGGTAAAATCCCCACTAAATGCCCCCGCACCCGAGGGACCCTAGGTAAGGCCCATTCCCCGCTATATTTAAAGCGAAGACAAAACCACCGCATTCACACGGCACTGCGGGTCACCGGAAAGGTAAAAACACGGCCCATTTCCCCGGCTATCCCCGGTATACCCCCGGACCTGGGGGCCGTGGTTACAATTGACTGGTGCATTATAAACATGGCTGTTTTATGGAGATATTAAAGAAAGATATGTTTTACACGGCTTTAACCTTCGGGGTGGGGTTCCCGTAGATGTGGTTATGCCCCAGTACTACCCTGTCGATATATCCCGCCGCCCCGCCAGTACAGTTCTGATAAGCCTTGCCTGCGTGTAAGCCGCCTGGTCCGATATAGCCTCTGAAATTAATTTCAATTCAATATTATCACTGTAAAAGTACCCTGCGGCTAAAAAGCCCGTCGCCCGGAAAAGTTTGTAATGCCCCGCCTTCGTGTAAGCCATCTTCAAAGTAAAACACAACATAAAAAAAATTGTTGATGCAACCTACAAGTATATTTCTAATAAGCAAATTCGTTGAAATAATATCCCCAGTCAGATTAGGCAAAGTTGATGGCATAGAAATCTGTCGGTTGATGTAATATTCCAATCAAAAAACGCAATACGGATGACGGGTGATGGACTTTTATGACCATTGGATATGTGATGTGAATTCGTTTGCAACTGTTTGAAATGAAAGAATATCGTATATTGTGTAGCATTTTGATTGACCTAGTGACCTATATTGTGTAGCATTTTGATTGACCTAGTGACCTAGATTTTGACCTCACGGTTCCAAGTCTCAAACTAATGAATATTTCATCAAGGCCAGCAGTATTGCAAAATTATGGCCTCTAGAGTGTTCCCAAGGTTTCGACCTAGTGACATAGTTTCTTACCCATTTGACCTAGTTTTCAACTAAGCAAAGTTTCATCGAGGCAAATACTGATTAAGTTTCATAAAGATTTGAGTGAAAATATTTCCTCTGTTTGTTTACAAGGTTTCGTTAAGATTCGTTCTAGTGGCTTAGTTTTTTACCCTTTGTGACCCACATTTACATGTGGTTGATATTTTATCAATGGGGAAATTCTGACAGTTTAAACGTTATGTGACCAATCAGTATTTGGGTTCCCGACAGAAAAAAGGGACGGAGGGATGGACGGACGAACAACGCCAAAACAATATCCCTCTCCCGAAACCTTCGATTCAGTGGGGGATAATAAGCCTCGCCCTCGTGTAAACTGCCCTGTACGACATACCCGCAACAAAATGGAACACAACATGATTATACAAACATTTTGTATTATAATTGAAGTATCCATCATGTGTTTCCAGTCCGGTTAAAAAATCCGACCCGAGGGCATATATCCAAAATTATCATTTTTTGGAAGAATAATGTAAAAAAACCGCATTGTTGTACATTTCCCCAAAAAGCGCTTGCGACGTTGTTGACTGATGTCATAACGCGTAGTAATATTAGATCACTATTGACGTCATATAGTTCCTCTAAAAATCGCGTTTTTGATAATTATTCATTTTTAATTTTAATTTTAAATATTTGGTGGCGCTTTATTGAAATAGCCTAATGTACTTCTCATAAACCATACAGTAATAGAAATCACAAGTGGTGCGTTGTTCGGCGTGACTCATCTTACATGCGGCTGTAAGACGGTGTTTTCCAGCACTTGGCACATGACCGCGAACACTTCCGTGACCAGTGTGACGGAGTTCAAGTTCAGTGCAAAATCTATATTGGCGCATCTAATGTTTGTATCAATTGCTAAAACTCGAAACAAAATATAGTGACTGCGGTGGAAGTATTTAGAAGAAATGTTTATCTTTCAAACAAAACTAAATCACAAAAGGTATAAGCAATACACAGAAGGAGAACGAGACTGTGAAAAAGTGGGGAAAGTTTCAATAAAGATCTTTCGGCTCAAGATCGTAAGTGTCCAGGCGTATCCCCGTTTTGGGCGTAAACAGCGTTTCAATATAAAATCAAAGCACTGATAGTGCTGAATGGCTTGGGCGATGATTCATTCTAGATGTGATATTCAAAAAAAGATCATATGAATGATAGCATGGCATTTGCGCTCAAGTATATCTGAATTTCCTCCCCTGTGGTATACAAATGTATTATTTATAGAACTGTTATGCCATACTGCTCAAACACAGGTCAAACCCAGAATTGCAAGGAATTTTCCAGTTTATAGGAGTTCTCCTTTTCATATCCGCTTTTCACACGTGTGTTTAACTGCTAATATACGCAAAATCTTTCCTACACTTATATGAACTTATTTTGTAAAACAAACATTATACCAGGTATGTTAAAGAGTCTGATATCCATTGAAATCTGGTATTTTCGATGTGATGTGGAGCTCCACATAGACTCAGTTAATTTGTGTGGTCTATTACAAAAGGCTTGAGATAAAGCTCAAGCCTAAAACATCATTAAGAGCATTTATCGTATATATTCTGCCAGTAACTTAACGGGTGTCTCTGAGCACTCACAAGTATCGTACGGTTTACGACCCAGGAATCTTCCTGAAACGCACCCATGATTACTTGAAGACCTAGACGACTTTTGGTCCTCGTACGTTACATATATAATCAAAAAGGTGGAGTGTAGTGTTGCACATAAATGCAGCCGAAAGTTATGAAGTCTTGTATGAAGTCATTCATGAATATATAACATGATTATAACTTATAGGTATGACCTAACATTCGAAAACACATGGGCATACATACGTGGGACATCCAGGTACAGGCATAGCGAAGGTGAGCGCGAGGTACGTTGCTAAGATACACAGGCTGATGATCCACTCTGGCAACAGGTAAACTACGTCCCGCAACCATTTAAAGCGCCCAGCCTGCAAACAAAGTCATCCATATCATGGCAATGAATGGGGAGTGTTCGGTAGCTGTGACGTCATACAGACAAAGGCTCGAACAGGCAAAATTGGTCGAGGATTGACTATGACGTCAGAGTCATCATCAAATGTGAATATCATTGTTATAGTTAATTTACATTAAGTAAGATTTTTATGATTATGAATGGACTGAGTGAGAATGGCGAACGAGCCCTACTTAAGCATATAACTCTTATTTCAGGAGTTAAAATACAATTTCATTGGCTGACACATTGTAAATGCAAGCTCTGACGCAGGGAGTGTGTATCGCATGAACAGCCGTAGGCGGACTTAAAACTCCGCGAAAAAAATGAAATTCTTAAAGATTAAGCGAAGAATACCTTACTGCAATGTTATTGGCTGGTTATGTAGGTTGTATTCTAAATGAATTTATCATATGCTTCCCGGTGGTTTATAGAGATTTATCAGTGAAATAAAATTGATATTTCACTGTTACAGATTTAAGCCCGTTCTCACGTCCAGATCAACGGTTTCAGCGCAAACAGGACGGGGTCACACTTTTAACGAAGTCATTTCTGAAATGACGTTAAGTTCGCATACAATTGGGCTTGCTTTTCTCCATATCTTTTTAGGCATATAATAAAAAGAAAAAGTTTGTTCAAATGTAAGATCGCAAAAAGTTAACACCAAAAGTAAATATTTACTCGTAAAATTTACTCTTTGCTGCTCACTCGGTGATATATTAAACGTATCTTTCACGGCCGTGAGCAGATTGTAATATAGTTCTATCCCAAAACGAGTTTAGGGTGGTTATTGAGTGGTCACCAGGCATTCACAATTAGCATTATAGCCAATTAATGATTTGATGCAATGACGAGACAACGGTAATATGATGAACCACCTGTCCGCGGTCGTGCAAGGCGGCGAATGCTGTTTCCATGAGTGCAACAATTAGGTAGCTGAGACTGAGCCGCTGTAGCACCCCCGGGATCCGCAATTTCTTCATGTCCACCGCTTCAAGAAAAAAAACAACACATTGTACATGTACAACAAAATCACATTCAAACGTGACACAAAAGTATTGTGACTCCAGAAATTTAAGAAAGAACGTTAAGATATTCGAGAAAAAAACAAGTTACCTACGTCCCCAATTTGTGTTCAAAATTATTCCAAATGCGAACAGTAGGGCAGCTCTTTTTAAAACTTTTCCCAGAATCCTCAAGCGAGTTTTCCCGCGCTTCAACATGCCCCGGAACGAATAGTTCATAGACACGCCCATAATGAACACAAACCTGAAAACAGGCAAAACTTTGAAATTAACTTATGAATTAATTGAACAAGTAGTTCGTCATTAAAACTCGACGTTTTCAAACGTTAGCAAGTAGTTATCTCTGAAACACGAGACCATTTGGCAAACGCAAGTATGTTATCACTGAAACATGATGATATTGAGCGTAAGCAATTAGTTATCATTGAAACACGAGGTCATTGAGCGTTAGCAAGCAGTTAGCAGATCAGTGCGCATTACCAATAAGTTACATTGAACCACGAGGTCTTTGAGCGTAAGCAAGCAGTTAGCTTTAAAACACAAGATCAGTGCGCATAAGCAATAAGTTATCATTGAAACACGAAGGTCATTGTGCGTGAGCAAGCAGTTAGCTTTTAAACACAAGATCAGTGCGCATTAGCAATAAGTTATCATTGAAACACGAGGTCATTGATCATAAGCTATATGAAACTCAAGGTCAAAGCGTGCTAGCAAGTTGTTTTAATAGAAACACGAAGTCTGTGAGCGTAAGCAAGTATCTATTATTGAAAAATAAGATACAATAGCAAGTAATACTCACAGGCATCTGAATCATTGTTTGTCACTTAAATATTGTTTAAAACCATTTTGGGTACATACAATGAGATAAACAACACATCTGAAGATATTTAGTGTCTTTGATATACAAAAAAGAAACAAGGTATGTAACTCAAACTTACCCGATTTCACGGTAGAGTCCAGTTTTATGTAAATTTCTCAACCAACATATAAACAATCCATTTTTAAATAAGTGACATGGAAAGAAGAGTCAATTACCTTTAAAATGGTGTGCGATATGTTGATATAACTATATTGTCTTTAGACAAACAAGCATAATTCAATGTCAAATTCTCATGTTTTTCTTTAGTCGGAAAGAGTACAGCAAATTAAAATCTTCAATTTTCCCCGTGTAAACAGTACTGAACACAAACCTATTAAAGTTATTTTATGCTTCAGTGTACAGATAAATTAATTCCATTCCATTATTCCATTATTATTATCCAGGGGGGGACGCACCCGGCGCACGCCCCCCCTAAAATTCCCGGAGCTTACATGTTCTTTGGTATGGAAACAATAAAATATACTATATTTTCCTATTTTTTCTTCGCTCGCTTCGCTCGCGTATCTTTATACAACATTGCCTTGTGAGATGTACTCGTACACAACACAGAGTGCACGCAATTTAAACGTTCCCGCCTTCCCTTACTTAGAATATGTTGAATAGTAAAAGTATCTGAACATGGGTTCACAATTATACATGTATCTTCCCTCGTTTTTCCCGCTTAACGAAAATATACAAATTATATAAGCCACTTAGTCGTCCTAATAGAAACCTCGTTATGATATTAGAACTATAGGTATGCCCCTGGATCTGCTAGTGCAACCTTTAAAGTGATTAAAAGTTACGCCCCCCCCCCCCCTAACCCAAAATCCTGGACCCGCCCCTGCCGTGAAATCGGGTAAGTTTGAGTTACATACCTTGTTTCTTTTTTGTATATCAAAGACACTAAATATCTTCAGATGTGTTGTTTATCTCATTGTATGTACCCAAAATGGTTTTAAACACTATTTTAGTGACAAACAATGATTCAGATGCCTGTGGTAATACTCATGGAAACATGAGATCTGTGTAACCAAGTATCTATCATTGACACAAGAGATAAGCGAGCATTAGCAAGTTATACATGAAACATGAGATCTGTGTAACCAAGTATCTATCATTGACACAAGAGATAAGCGAGCATTAGCAAGTAATACATGAAACATGAGATCTGTGTAACCAAGTATCTATCATTGACACAAGAGATAAGCGAGCATTAGCAAGTAATACTCATTGAAACACGAAGTCAGTATATGCAAATAGTTGCCAGTAGTAACAGAGTGGAGATATCTGTTTACCTCGTCTGTTTATATGCATACATCCATGGAGATGTATAAGTGGTAACCCTTTGAAGATTAAATGAGGTGATTACCATGGAAAAACGAGGTCAGCAATTGTGAGTCCGTTCCAAGGCGGGTGGTCGAAGAACCAGTATCCCCCGCCACCGTAATTCACAAATATCATGATCAGCAAGCTTAAACTGAAGAAAGAATAATTATACCATATATGAGACGTGTACTATTCACATGAATTAAGCAAGGCTAGTGTACATGTGTTGATATACATGTATCTTCTCATTTGCCATTTCGTTAATATAATTTCCAACGAACGATTATAAATACGGTTAAGACAATGATTATTTGGATTTCTCACCCTCTGAACGTGTCTAGACTGTGAAGACGTTGACGTTTGCTGTGCGTGTTTGGAACGTCTTCCTGTGACGTCGGGTCACCCGGTACTGTCATAGCCTTAGGAACGGAATTGGCTTTCATTAAATAGTATTCATTGTTTATATTTGATCTAAAACTTGTATGAAAAATAGGTTGTAAACGGAGCAAAGTGTACTATAGGTTGAATCACCTGACCAGAGGGTCAAGGTGGCCCTACAATGTACGTCACTGACCTGTCCAGAGGGTCGAGGTGGCCCTACAATGTTTGTGGCTGACCTGACCAGAGGGGTCGAGGTGGCCCTACAATGTTTGTCACTGACCTTACCACGTGGTCACAGTGGCCCTACAATGTATGTCACTGACCTGACCAGAGGGTCGAGGTGGCCCTACAATATATGTCACTGACCTTACCACGTGGTCACAGTGGCCCTACAATGTACGTGGCTGACCTGACCAGAGGGTCGAGGTGGCCCTACAATGTATGTCACTGACCTTACCACGTGGTCACAGTCGCCCTACAATGTATGTCACTGACCTGACCAGAGGGTCGAGGTGGCCCTACAATGTATGTCACTGACCTGACCAGAGGGTCTAGGTGGCCCTACAATATATGTCACTGACCTTACCACGTGGTCACAGTCGCCCTACAATGTATGTCACTGACCTGACCAGAGGGTCGAGGTGGCCCTACAACGTATGTGGATCACCTGACCAGGTGGTCACAGTGGCCCTACAACGTATGTGGCTCACCTGACCAGGTGGTCACAGTGGCCCTACAACGTATGTGGCTCACCTGACCAGGTGGTCACAGTGGCCCTACAACGTATGTGGCTCACCTGACCAGGTGGTCACAGTGGCCCTACAACGTATGTGGATCACCTGACCAGGTGGTCACAGTGGCCCTACAACGTATGTGGCTCACCTGACCAGGTGGTCACAGTGGCCCTACAAGGTATGTTGATCACCTGACCAGGTGGTCACAGTGGCTCTACAACGTATGTAGATCACCTGACCAGGTGGTCACAGTGGCCCTAAATTGATTGCGCACATATTGAGATAAAGTTTCATGAAACCGATATACACAAAACGGACAAAAGTGGTTAAGGCAATCACACTGTAGCTTGTCAGGGGGTAGATTAGCACAAACAGAAACAATCATGAGTAACATACGAGGTCATTGGTGTTCACAGAGGAGGTTGAGTCAATTCCAAGGTCATACTTTTTCCGAATAGACACTTGTCTCCTGAAATATATGTTATATTAGAGAAGTTACGAAATAGTAAGCATTGGCAAGCTTTCACATACAAGTATAAAGAGAGATTTTGTAAACGACCTTTCAACTCATCTGTAGCTACACATACACGTTCACATAGCTACACATACAAGTACACATACCTACACCAATAGGTACACATGGCTACACATACAGGCACACATAGCTACACATATAAATACACATACAAGTGCACATAGCTACACATACAAGTACACATACCTACACAAACAGGTACACATAGCTACACATTCAAATACACATATGTACATACACAAGTACACATACCTACACATACAGGTACACATAGCTACACATACAAGTGCACATAGCTACACATACAAGTACACATACCTACACATACAGGTACACATAGCTACACATACAAGTACACATACAGACACATACAGGCACATATAGCTACACATACAAGTTCACATACTTACACAAACAGGTACACATGGCTACACATACAGGCACATATAGCTACACATACAGGTACACACAGCTACACATACAAGTACACATACCTACACAAACAGGTACACATGGCTACACATAGCTACACATACAAGTACACATACCTACACAAACAGGTACACATGGCTACACATACCTACACACATAGCTACTCATACCTACACACATGGCTACACATACAAGTACACATAGCTACACATACAAGTACACATACCTACACAAACAGGTACACATGACTACACATACAAATACACATATGTACACATACAAGTACACACAGCTACACATACAAGTACCCATATATACACAAACACGTACACATGGCTACACATACAAATACACATATGTACACATACAAGTACACACAGCTACACATACAAGTACAATTACCTACACAAACAGGTACACATGGCTACACATACAAATACACACAGCTACACATACAGATACACATACATGTCACTAAAGATGTCTAAGCGAACACGTTTATGTCAATATGGTAGAGAAAATATTCACCATTTAATACTGCAAATAGCAAAATTCATCTTGGTGGCTGATCCTGAACCCCCCTTTCCAGTTTAACATCCTATTTGAAGGTTCTCAGGGCAGGGGGCGCATTTCCCCTCAATGTGCCCTAAAGTGCACTGCTCTAAAAGCAATTTCTGAATCCGCAACACCCCTATTCATTAAAATTAGTATACCTTCAAAGTAAACAGCAAATAAAATGGTGATACTTCTCTCTTGTGTTTAAAATTTTAAATACAAAAACAATAACAAAACCATCAACCACCTGTATATATACACCACAATCTTGACGGCAATCCCCAGAACCAACACACCTATGGCCACATAGAGTATCGCTGTAAATATACGTATATTAATAAAAGGAACTTTACTTAACATATATACAGTCATTCAACATGGGCCAAGATTGTAAATGCAATTCTCTGTTGTAGGTCAATTGTTTGTAATTATATCACTCCTTAAATGAAACAGGAATAACTACTATTGCATTTTCCAATCTATCTAACTATATGCTGGTATTTTTATCTCTCTATATGTACAGCTGCACAGTCTGTCTGTTTATATATCAGGCTGCACTGTCTGTATGTATGTCTGTCTATATGTAAAGCTGCACTGTCTGTCTGTATATCTGTATATATGTACAGCTACACTGTCTGTCTGTATGTCTGTATATATGTACGGCTGCTCTGCCCATTTGTCTGTATATATGTAAGGCTGCACTGTCTGTCTGTCTGTATGTATGTCTGTCTATATGTAAAGCTGCACTGTCTGTCTGTATGTCTGTATATATGTACGGCTGCACTGCCTGTCTGTATATATGTACAGCTACACTGTCTGTCTGTTTATATATCAGGCTGCACTGTCTGTATGTATGTCTGTCTATATGTAAGGCTGCACTGTCTGTCTGTATGTCTGTATATATGTAAGGCTGCTCTGCCCATCTGTCTGTATATATGTAAGGCTGCACTGTCTGTCTGTCTGTATATATGTAAGGCTGCACTGTCTGTCTGTCTGTATATATGTAAGGCTGCACTGTCTGTCTGCCTGTCTGTATATATGTAAGGTTGCACTGTCTGTCTGTCTGTATATATGTAAGGCTGCACTGTCTGTCTGTCTGTATATATGTAAGACTGCACTGTCTCTCTGTCTGTATATATGCAAGGCTGCACTGTCTGTTTATATGTATTTATGTAAGGCTGCACTGTCTGTCTGTCTGTATATATGTAAGGCTGCACTGTCTGTCTGTCTGTCCGTATATATGTAAGGCTGCACTGTCTGTCTGTCTGTCCGTATATATGTAAGGCTGCACTGTCTGTCTGTCTGTCTGTCTGTCTGTCTGTCTGTCTGTCTGTCTGTATATATGTAAGGCTGCAGTGTCTGTCTGTCTGTCTGTATATATGTAAGGTTGCACTGTCTGTCTGTTTATATGTCCTTATGAAAGGCTGCACTGTCTGTCTGTCTGTTTATGTGTAAGGCTGCACTGTCTGTCTGACTGTCTGTCTATGTGTAAGGCTGCACTGTCTGTCTGTCTGTCTGTCTGTTTGTAAGGCTGCACTGTCTGTCTGTATATATATATATATATATATATATATATATATATATATATATATATATATATATATATATATATATATATATATATATATATATATATATAAGGCTGCACTGTCTGTCTGTTTATATGTCTTTATGTAAGGCTGCACTGTCTGTCTGTCTGTCTGTCTATGTTAAAGGCTGCACTGTCTGTCTGCCTATCCATCTATGTGTAAGGCTGCATTGTCTGTGTGCCTATCTGTCTTTGTCTAAGGCTGCACTGTTTGTCTGTCTGTCTATATGTAAGGCTGCACTGTGTGTCTTCCTATCTGTCTAAGTGTGAAACTGCACTGTCTGTCTGCCTATCCGTCTATGTGTAAGGCTGTACTGGCTGTCTGTCTATCTGTCTAAGAGTAAAACTGCACTGTCCGTCTGCCTATCTGTCTTTTTGTAAGGCTGTACTGTCTGTCTGTATATCTGTCTATGTGTAAGGCTGCACTGTCTGTCTATCTATCTGTCTATGTGTAATGCTGCACTGTCTTGTCTGTCAGTATATAGATCTATATATAAGGCTGCACTCTCTGTCTGTCCGTCCGACTATCTGTCTATGTGTAAAGCTGTACTGTCTGTCTGTCTATCTGTCTATGTGTAAGGCTGCACTGTCTGTCTATCTATCTGTCTATGTGTAATGCTGCACTGTCTGTCCGTCTATCTGTCTATGTATAAGGCTGCACTGTATGTCTGCCTATCTGTCTATGTGTAAGGCTGCATTGTCTATCTGTCTATGTGTAAGGCTGTACTGTCTGTCTGTCTATGTGTAAGGCTTCACTGTCTGTCTGTCTATGTGTAAGGCTGCACTGTCTGTCTGTTTATCTGTCTATGTGTAAGGCTGCATTGTCTATCCATCTATATGTAAGGCTGTACTGCCTGTATGTCTATCTGTCTATGTGTAAGGCTGTACTGTCTGTATGTCTATCTGTCTATGTGTAAGGTTGCACTGTATGTCTGCCAATCTGTCTATATGTAAGGCTGCACAGAAGGTCTATCTGTTTATCTGTCTGTCTGTATACTGCACTCTCTGTTTGTCAGATTATGTTGTCAGTCAGGCATGTCTGTCAATCTGCCTATATGTATGGCTGTCCTGTCTGTCTGTTTGTCAGATATTATGGTCAGTCAGACATGCATGTTTGTCTTTTATTCTGGCTATAAACACTTCTAGAGGGTATACACCTGTAGTTGTCAAAATAGCAAGGAAGCTTACGCATTTCTGCAGCCGCGGGATCATTGGCAATTGAAAAGTCGCATGTTGTCGTTTCAAAGTTTGTTTGGTTGAAAAATAGCCAATAGTCGCCGTTTTCCCTAAATTTCTCGGAAAATCTGAAGAAAAAAAGGAAATAATTGAATCTCATTATCTACAATAACAAGAGATAATTGAACTTGCCAACTTACCCACATATATGTACATATAAGTCTGTGTCTGTACTCTGTGTAAGTATAACTCTCCCGACCTGAGGAATCACAGTACTGATTATTGTGTTCTGATTGATAGCAGTAAATAAAATAAGAATAAATTTGGTAAGATGTCATCGCTAACTTTTCCACATAAATGTATGACAGTGGGTCTAGCATAGGGAAATTTCTCCTCAAATCTACCTAGTGGTACTGCATGTTGTGGTCTGCTTGATTGAGGTAGAGAAGATAATATTACATGTATATAATATAAATATAGATAAGATTTGATAACCTTACTTACTTTTCCAAACACAGCTTTCTCTGTGCTCCACAGAAGTACATTCTTACTGATTTCTAGAGTGGTTTGGAATGTCTCTTACAGCTTAATTTTGGTGGACAAGATTAGAAAACTCTGCCAACTTACCCACACACAGCTGTCCCTTGACTTGTCCTTCATCCTGATGTTTGTCCATAATACTGTTATAACACAGTGTAAGTTAAGATAATCTTGCAAACTTACCCACATATGATTGTCTCTGTGTCCTGCATCAGCACATTTCTCCGGATTTCGAATGTGGTTCCATATGTGGTGTTCAGCTTCATTGAAGTGCTCGAACCGCCAGGAATAGTGTGGATGTAGATCAGGTCACACTGTAAAATAGTTAATAAGGTTCTTACTAATATTGCTGCATTTTGTTTTTTTGATTATCTGGGAAAGTTGAATGTTTCAGTATAGTCCCTTCTTAACTTAAGAGTGACTTACCGTAGTCATGTTAAGGTGTTTAAAATGGAAGGAGAAGTGTGACAATCTTATAACTGAAATACTTACACCTTACTGGCACTTTGGTTCCTATAGTTTGACACCAAACAGTATCTGTCACTGGTGAGATTGAACAAACAAAGCATATGAACCAGGGTTCCCGTTTCAATAAATATCGGCATGAGCTGTGTTTCAATAAAAATGTCATAAGGACATTTATGCATAGATTGTGCTCGTAATTTTAGAACCTGAGCTCTTTTAAGCAGTGTAAGGTCTACGACTAAGATATCAAATTGAAACAGGGCCAAGTAACCTAGTTTGTGTCAAATGTTACAGAATGATGACAATAAAAAAACATTTTTGAAATTTAATTGTTTAAGTTAACTTGTATGGCAGCCTGTTTCTATGAAACTGGCTATAGATGGCACCTTTCGCTTGGTATATTCCCAAACCATATTCATAATGAAGTTATTGCTAATGTTGTTCAAGACACCCTGTATTTTTACAATAACTATTTAATGTATTTTATACCTACCAATATTTGTATAATTATCTATACACAACATACCTTCCAACATTCATGGTTGTGCATGTACAAAAGTAGGTCAAAGGTCACAGTAGAGTTGAAGGTCATCCATGCTTCATCCATGATGAGGTCTGGTTTGTTGTTGCCATGGTAACTGTTGAATCTTTCAACATATTCTCTTTCTTCAGTTGTAAGACCTCTAAGACATTTGCCTGGTGCAGGAGGCAACATTTAGTTTAAACTTATTAATTTACCAACGACTATGAAACAAGTTATTACAAAATTATATAAATCTGGTTGGCACGATGTAACATGAGAGTGTAGTCTTGTGTAGGGAACTGTAGTACCCGGAGACAACCCACTTGTCCAGCTTGGTGGCCACAAAACAAAACTCAATTGCGCCCTGACTAGGAATCGAACCTGGGATGCCTTAGTGAGAAGTGAGTGTGCTACCACTGCACTTACTAGCATCATTAAGCAATCGTTATGTAGTTATTGTAATAAATTTTGATAATCATCACCAAAACATGCAAAACAGAGCCTTGATAGTCTGTGTTGCTGAATTCGGAGTAGCAAGTAGCTTTAATTAATAAAAAAAATCTTATTTCTGTCTTTCTAATATTGAAATATCATAAAAGTTTTTTTACTAGAAAATATATTAATAATAAAACAAACATGCAACAGATATGATATCTCAACAACCAGTGTTTCCATTATAAAATAATATTTATTAACACTTCATATTGTTTACTCTACCATTGGCCTCAATATAAACTAGTTATTTGCACATACAGGTTTGTTACAAAAAAAAGAGGAAAATCATCATTTCCTTATATAAAGAATTACAAACATTCAACCACTTGTATATTATAGACAAAAATCAAATAAATTGATAATAACAAAAAGTTATTTAGTTCACAACTCACCAGAGTTAAGCACAAGGCAAAACATAAATATCCATATATTCAGGTATGTTTTCATTTTTTCACAGGTGTTAATTTAAACCAAAATTTACTTGGCAGACCAGACAATTACACGTTGATTTAAATGTTAAGCACGCGTCAGTAACTATCATTATTAATTATCATTTGTTTAAGTCAAACATCACTGAGCTTGCAATACCTTATTTACTCTGGAATGTATCAAAATAAAGGGACACAAGGACAGTGGCAGCGATACACAATAAAGGTCATGAAAAACTTTAGCTTCAGAGTAGATATCATAGGCACTAGCCTTATATTGAGCCTTATAAACTCCAAGTGGAAAGATACATGATGATGGCCATGTATAGTAAGGGCTTTATTCCTTGTATTCATTTGTTAAAAACATACAAGTGTAGTTTAAAAAAAGTATTATAATTTCAGTTTAAGAGTTTGCATTAAAAGTTTGAGAAAAGAAGTGTATTTGTGCATCAAAATCCGAGCAGTGAATTTGTATCAAGTTTAGTTCTATATTCTCAAGGCCCATAATTGAGCATATGAATTAACAAGTTTCATTGAATTTGGCCCGGTAGTTTCAGAATTTCTTTAAAAGCAAAACAGTAATTCGACTATTTTGTTGTTGTTGTTGTTGTTGATCAATCTCAATGCCTTGTTGTATTTTTGTAAAGGGTCATACAATGAAGCTTCCTGTAAAGTTTCAGTGAATTCAGCCTGGTAGTTTCAGAGGAGATGTTTTTAAAGCAAAACAGGAAGTTGGCCAGATTGTTGCTGTTGTTGATCAATCACGATCCCTTGTTGTAGTTTTGTAGAAGGTTACCCAAGGAAGCTTCCTGTAAAGTTTCATTGAATATGGAATGGTAGTTTTAGAGGAGATGTTTTTTTTAAAGCAAAACAGGAAGTTGGCCATTTTGTTGTTGTTGTTGATCAATCGTGACCCCTTGTTGCCTTTTTGTAGAGGGTCACCCAAGGAAGCTTCCTGTAAAGTTTCATTGAATTTGGACTGGTAGTTTGAGGAGACTCCTTGTTGTATTTATGTAGAGGGTCACCCACGGAAGCTTTCTGTAAAGTTTCATTGAATTTGGAGTGGAAGTTTCAGAGGAGATGTTCTTTTAAAGCAAGACAGGAAGTCAGCCATTGTTTGTTGTTGATGTTGTTGTTGATCAATCATGAGAGATGTACAACAGTGTAACGAGAGGTGTACAACAGTGTGTGTACAACAGTGTGTGTACAACAGTGTAACGAGAGGTGTACAACAGAGTAACGAGAGTTGTACAACAGTGTAACGAGATTTGTACAACAGTGTAACGAGAGGTGTACAACAGTGTAATGAGAGGTGTACAACAGTGTAACGAGAGGTGTACAACAGAGTAACGAGAGTTGTACAACAGTGTAACGAGAGGTGTACAACAGTGTAACGAGAGGTGTACAACAGAGTAAGGAGAGTTGTACAACAGTGTAACGAGAGTTGTACAACAGTGTAACGAGAGGTGTACAACAGTGTAACGAGAGGTGTACAACAGTGTAACGAGAGGTGTACAACAGTGTAATGAGGTAACAAGAGGTGTACAACAGTGAGCGGTGTTCAACAGAGTAAAGAGAGGTGTACAACAGTGTAACAAGAGGTGTACAACAGTGTAATGAGAGGTGTACAACAGTGTAACGAGAGATGTACAACAGTGTACCGAGAGGTGTACAACAGTGTAACGAGAGATGTACTACAGTGTAACGAGAGGTATACAACAGTGTAACGAGAGTTGTAAAACAGTTCCCGTCTGCTGCCTCAAAGCTCCACTTTTACAAATTTACTCCTCGGATTTAATGCAGTTGTCTCCTTGGGCTATATTCATGAAGCAGCTTTAAGTGAACATTTTAATTTTTATGAAAAATTGTGTTATAAAAAAGTAACAATGTTTTTACACCACTAGTTAAAATAAGCAAAAAAGCAACAAAATAATACATATCTATGAATACATTTAATGAAATATAGAGGAAATTTATAATACTTGTTTAATTTTTTCACTAAAATGAAAGTTTTCACTAAAAACTGTATAAAAGCAGGACCTTGTGGTCTTCAGTAGTGAACCTGTTACAGGCATGTCCCCTTTAAGAATATGCAATCTATATCATTGCCCTTATCTGTTTATATTAACGGCCCTGATGTGCGATAAAACACAGACATCATAATCTGATTTTTTTATGATGCTGTCAAATTTAAAATTTATTTGCATCAAAGTAAACAAATCAACTCATACATCTTAAATGAAATTGCTTTCATTTGATAAAGTTTATCTTACTCAAACAATGTATGTTATTCTTCGTTGAAATCAAAGGGTGTGACCAAGTATTAAATACATACAGCATTTTAACATAATAATTGTAGATGTATCAACTTGTCATCGGAATAAACTTCAAGTATTCATAGCTATGTAAATGCAGGTGTCAAGCAAGATGCATGTCTTTGGGTTATTTCTCAAGGTCACAGTTATTTTTACTTATAAATTGGCCTGTCTGAACCTTCTTCCTTAGTTAATGTTTTGGACCATGAAGAGATGCAGTTTCATGCACAAAACCAATGTCTTTGGTCATAAGTCAAGGTTGTACTTGGGGGTCAAGGTTGTACTTAAAGGTCAATGGTCATTTGCTGTCCTTACTCTTCAATTGGTCCTCTCACCTCTCACTGAAAAACAGTATTCAGGACCCAATGATTGTTGACTTCAAGCTGGGGAGAGCGGTAAACTACACAGTGGGGACCTGCGAACTTGCATGTGACACATCCAGAAAGTAGGCCCTACATGTTGTGTCCATCATGTCACCTTTATTTGCCGAGCATCTGTGCCATGTTATTTCCCAAAACCTCTTTGCATGACAAGGTTACAGACTAAACATGACCACCTTCACTTAATACGAATATAATATGCAATACTCCATTACAATTAACCTCCAAGTGTGAACTTGACCTTCAAGGTTGGAAAGTGGGTCTTGCACACGACAGATTGATTTTGTGTGTTCAACAGTTGTGGCATGTTTTTTGATAAATCTACAGTACAGTTTCTGCATTCATAATTATCAACCTGGAAGTATGACATTACCATTCAAGGTAGAAAAGTCATCTGTGCCATGTTATTTCAAATACCCCAATGTATAAAGTTACAGCCTTGACACAATCACCTAAGCACTGTGCAAATACACAGCATTCCTTAATGATTAACATGTAAGTGTGATCTAGACCTTCGAGGTAGGGATGGGGGTCTTGCAAGTGACATGTCGCCTTTATGTGCCAAACACTTGTGCCATGCTATTTAAAAATCCCCCATGCATAACAAATTACAGCCCGGAAATTACCACATATATTGTATGTGAGTATATGCAGCATTCTATTATGATTAACCTCTAAAGATGGCGGTGACCTTTAAGCTAGTGAAGTGGGTCTAACACATGACACAACTTTGGCGACAAGAGCACAGATGGACGGAATGATGGACAATGCGATATAAATGAGCTCAACTTTGGGAGGATAAAAATATGATAAATGGGGCCAGGGGTAAAGATAACAACTCAAAAATAATTGCCCAAATATTACTTTATTCGTCTCAAATTAACAAGGTAGAATCTAAAACCATAAAATTTAATAAATACTGGTAGAATCAAGTAAAATTTAAAAGTAGTTTGCACGGATGGAATTCACTGAAATTCTTCCAAGGTGTCTTTAAAAGTCTTTCCAATGTATCATTCATTCTTCTTTGTTTTCATTCTTCACTCAATATTTTTGTGTAACTTTTAGGGAAAAATCAATTTAACAACAAACATACAGATGGAATAATGATACTAACACATGTATTCACAAAACATAATGATTATTATGTAAAACTAAGTAAAACAGTAAGAACCATGTCCTTCAAATATTAACAATCTAAAAAGATGAAGTTGGTAGCTATGTTCAACTGTGGTATTTTTTTTACACTTTATTGGGTAAAAAATATATATGATTTAAGCGCGTAAAACAGTTTTGTTTGATTGAAGAAAAATGAAAGAAAAATAAATTTTGATTGCAAGCATGTCAATGTAGGCGGTGGGTTTTGGAATGTACAAATATAGGTAAACAATGTATATCATAAACAAATATAAATATCTGTATTCAATTCTTTGATTTAGCGTACAGATTATTGTATACGTTCATCTAAAACGTAGAAGATTTAATGTCATCTACATTCTAACCAATCAAACTTTTCACTTCCAATAAACTTTAACAAAGAAATATAACAAGAAAGACATAGATAGACTGATAGAGAGGTTGCAAAACGTTACTCGTACATGTACATGTGATCTACTTTCGGATTACTACGCCATGAAGATATGCCATATAAAGGTTAGACATAAAATGGGAGATCTGTCATCCAGGTATGCCACATCACGGGCAGATGTAAGATGAGTGATCTACGCCATCCAGGTATGTCATATTGAGGGCAGATGTAAAACGAGTGATCTACGCCATCCAGGTATGTCATATTGAGGGCAGATGTAAAACGAGTGATCTACGCCATCCAGGTATGTCATATTGAGGGCAGATGTTAAATGAATGATCTACACCATCCAGCAATGCTATATCGAGGGCAGATGTAAAATGAGTGATCTACGCCATCCAGGTATGGCATATTGAGGGCAGATGTAAAAGGAGTTATCTACGCCATCCAGGTATGGCATATTGAGAGCAGATGTAAAATGAGTGATCTACGCCATCCAGGTATGCATTATCGAAGGCAGATGTAAAATGAGTGATCTACGCCATCCAGGTACGTCATATTGAGGGCAGATGTGAAATGAGTGATCTACGCCATCCAGGTATGCATTATCGAAGGCAGTTGTTTAATGAGTGATTTACGTCATCAAGGTATGCCATATCGAGGGCAGTTGTTAAATGAGTGACCTACGCCATCTAGCTATGCCATATCAAGGGCAAAAGTAAGATGAGTGATCTACGCCATCCAGGTATGCCACATCACGGGCAGATGTAAGATGAGTGATCTACGCCATCCAGGTATGTCATATCGAGGGCAGATGTAAAACTAGTGATCTGTGATCCAGGTATGTCATATCGAGGACAGATGTAAAATGAGAGATCTGTCATCCATATTTGTCATATCAAAGGCATGTTAAATGAGAGATCTACATCACACAGGTTTGAGTGTGGTCATGTGGGTCTACATGAAGCATATTGAAACTGGACATATTGGCAATGATCGGTAATACACCATAGTGGCATGAGGAAGGCATATTTGTAACATAGAGCCTTCACATATACAAGGAGAAAATGGCAAGCAATCTTAAAGTCTAACCGCAATTTTACTAGTACAGGGTAGTAACCTATGCAATGCAAGTAGCGTTTTACAACTCCTCTTATATAACAAAAACAGGGAACCATTTAACAAGTTTGCCCTAACAATAACACATGGTCGATTAAAAATATAAAACCAATTTTGTTCCTAGCATTTAAAGCCAAATTACCGAGCAAAATATTTTACAATTTTTTGTATGAATATAAATTGGTGTATATCATTATTGCTGTGCATTGCCTTTTAGTTCAGTGTTTCAATAAAATAATTATGTTTTTTTTTTTTAAGTCATCTAGTTCTAGAATATGTAAGCTGCAGTTGAATAACTTTATTTGATAATCGTGTTTCTTAGCAAGACTTTGTAAATGAAAACATCAAAACTTGACACATAAAACGGCTTTCATAAACAGACATTCATGTCAACTTCTTGAAGTAGTAATGGCATTTACTTTCGGATACACAGGGAACAATTAAAGCCACAGTTAGACATAAGGTGCCTGAAAGTGCAAGGTACAAGCCCTGACTATTTTTTTATCACAACCTTTGATATTCCCTCATTCTGTACCAAGAACATTTTTGAAAGTATAAAGCTTACATTATAATGTGATTTTTGCTTATTTATACATTAAATAATATCTCTAATATTTCAATTTATAAGAGGACAATATCTCAACTTTATTAATAAATGTACTTTTTTGAATACATTACTTGTTGCCGAAAATTCACCAAATCTTGGTGAAAACAGGGTAAGATTTCCTATGAACATTGAAACTATATGAATCACATTTACTAGGCAAACAGGGACTAGCTAATAAGAACAAAACATTCAATAACCCGAAGAGGAGGTGATTGCATTGCACTGGCCGGGAATGTATAATGGGAGTATATATGGTAGGTAGTGGCGCTGATAGGAGAGGGCAGATGGAAAACAACCTAATGTATGACGGCAGAAAACACATCTTTGATTTATTTCCTTTAAACTTATTTATCCTAAGGTAATTGTTAACATCTATCTAAAATAGATAATGACAATATAATCTAGTCCGACGCTTGTTGACAAGATGTTACGCAAGTGCAAGGTCATCTTCAAAGTCACCTTAAATGTATAAAATGCTGATTTCTTCTTGTATTCATGTTATATCAATATGATAATCTCAGATAAAATACCCCGAAACCTACATGTTTTTATAAAGTCAATCAAAGGTAGAAAAATATTGCACATCTGATCATGAAAATGTTTCTAACCCTCTACAAATATATTATGCAGTTTAAAAAAAAAAAAGTATTGATGTTCACTTTTCCATCATCAGACGCTCCTTTGTTTTGCCTTTTTGGATAAACATGTTGTAGATGTCTTCAGTCCATTTCTTTTCAAATCATTTAAAACTAATAAAACAACAATATATATCTCAACAAACATATAGATTAAAATGATGAAAGATGAATAACTTAATCATACCATGATTAACAACACAACATTAACAAGTAAATATCTTTTTTCTTAAAATAGACATCCAGTAATATTGAACAATTTTTATCCACAAACATTTAACAATAAAGAGTAAAATGTATTTTCCATCTTTCCTTTGCGTTTCATTTCTTCTGCCAATCATTTTTGTGAGATTTCTTTCTGATTGGTTGATACAAGTCACATGATTGTTAAACCAGCCATATTGTTGGTCGATACAAGTCACATGACTGTAAGCAGGCCTCTGATTGGCTGAAGAAAGGTCACAAGATCAGGTCACATGATTACTGTGGGAGGGCCTTGAGGATGGCATGCACCTCCTCTGCCACAGCCGCAAGAGCAAACTGGAATTGCTCCTAAAATAAGAATTGATTTTTTTGGTAATATTCTAAAAATACAATAACTGCCATATAACCACGGACCTATAAACCATGGATTGGCAACTCTCATCTGTGTTAATGCGATTAGCTCAAACTCACGCGCACAGCGCAATTTCATTTCGATATCTTTCTGTGTGGTCGTTTTCGAGACGTCAGACATCGGCCGAATATATACATGTAGGAATACATTAATTAAAACTAAATATAAATTTAATCAGGAACATATAAGGTCCTGATTAATACTTCAATAATTAGAGAAAATGCAAAAACAACAAACTATAAACATATTACATGCGACATGTCGAGCGGTGTTAAAAAATAATTATCAGCAGAGCTGGCGTAAATAATCGAAGATCGCCGTTAATCACTGATTGGAGATTCGGTGGAATTTTCCGATATTTGCCGAGCGCGCCCTAAGGATTGTGGGTAAATAATTATTTCTTATCGTTTCACCGATATCGGGCAGTTGCCAATCCATGGTTTATAGGTCCGTGATATAACTATACCTATATTTTTATATATATATCACCTAATTGGCTGTATATCGGTATTTGACAAGATAATATCATGTTTCAATTTTAATAAAAAAACAGCTTTTGATTTTTTTCTTTCCAATGATAATAAATTTTATCTTTCTTATATCCATGAACCTTCAAATAAGATTTTAGAAGCCAAAATATCATGTGGTAAATCATAATGGATTTTTTTCATCAATCTGTTCAATGTCAGATTTTCTATCCTTCCCATAGATGATGTTAATAACAACCTAGACCATTTATGCAAGAAAACATTTTGGATACATAAACTAAAAACAATGCTTCTGAATATTCTCTATAACTTCTATATGATATCTTATACAGTCACATATTTGTCATTACTTACTTTGTTTGCCTATAACTATGTTTTTATTACACAATTTCTAATAGGCTATTGTATCACCTGTGATCCATCTTACTGTACATATATATATTTGTCTTTATTATACTTCTTTTCTATCAAGGTAATTTGTTTTGCTGCTTACCTACCGATGAAGATATTACACTGAAACGTTGAGAATATTTAAAAAAAAAACATTTTTGGGTTACATTCAGTTTAATGTATTATCAATATTTGAACACACCAAATAATATACTGCCTTTGATTTGACCTAATAGTAGTAGTAGTTCGTCAAAATTTAGATATATTTGAACACCCCATATTTCGCTACCTTAGTTTTCACCATGTTACAGCGCTGGTCTCGGATGTGCTCCAGTGTTGCCGCAATGTCGATCTCCTTCGCTCCTGAAGTTATCAACATAATCCTACTTATAAAATAACACGTTTCATCAATATTTCGGCCAATCAATGTATCTTTAATGTCAATCTCCTTAGCTCTTGAAACTATCAACATAATCATACTTATAAGCCAAAATAACATGTTTCATCAATCTTTTGAACAATCAATGTAGCTGTAATGTCAATCTCCTTAGCTCCTGAAGTTTCAACATAATCATACTAAAAAATATGGTTTGGTTAGGGTTACATCCTTTTCAAAAACAGATAGGGTAGGGTGGCTTTTTTATTGTTAGGCTTTATATAAGATTGTTATTGTGTCCATTGGAGATTGGTGCTAAAGTAATCTTATGTATAAAGCTTTTGAAAGGTCACAAGATCAGGTCACATGATTACTGTGGGAGGGCCTTGAGGATGGCATGCACCTCCTCTGCCACAGCCGCAAGAGCGAACTTTTAAAAGTTTTAAACTGTATACTTAAACACACACTAACAATTTTTTGTATTGATTTTTTTCTTAACAACTATAAAAACAGTATGAGTGGCGCCTATTTCGTAGGTAGGGTCGGGTAACCTGAACCAAATGTGTTTTTCTTTTTGGCCTTGTAACATAACACATGTTTTATCAATCTTTTGACCAATCAATGAAGCTGTAATGTCAACCTCCTTAGCTCTTGTAAGAGCAATCAACCCTTTCTTCCATCTAATGACCAACCAATAAAAGACTTAACAAGAGCATTGCCAAGCCTCATACCTTTTTCATAGCCTCTCAACCATAATTATTTAAGAAATAATAAAGCTTGCTGCATGTGTTCCAGTTGTAAGTGTCAGCATATAACCATGTGATAATATTTTTATATGTTTCTTCAGATATAGCCAACATTTTATTTTGCCTGATACCAACAGCTTTATCAACAATGATTTATTTAACCAGCAATATGGTGACATGAATACCAAGGAGCTATATTTTAAACAAGATTGATGAGCTTAGGAAAAATAGAAGAGTTATCCTCCATGTATCGCATTCAACAACTTAAAAAAATGATGGATTAAAACTCACTTAACATAATATCATTTGCTTTCCTGAAAAAAAATGTTATCTCCAAACAGCCCCAAGTGAGGATCAATCTCACGACCCCTGTTTTACAAGACCAGTGCTCTAACCACTGAGGCAGCCAACCTAGGCAAAGTCTAATATGATTATAAACCACATTAAAAAGAAGCATTGGATAATCAATACACTAAGCGCACAGCTATGGATAAGATTTGGTCAGTACACCAAACATTGGTTTTAATAGGAGATGAACTTGTGAATGAGCCTCTATTGCTCATTGTTAGAGCACTGCTCTTGTAAACCAGGGGTCATGAGTTTAAACCTCACTGGAGGCAAAGGTTTTGTACAATCGGCAAAGCAATTTTTATAAGATTTTATGATATCAGCATATTGTGCAAGCTATTAAGTCTATTAAATATTTATAATGAAACTAACCCTTGCATTATTTCTTTGATATTCTAACATAGCATACATTGAATCATCCTTGGCACCCCAGCCTATCATAACTTATATGATGTCCGGTATCATATTGGTTATGATACGCTGGTTGCCGAGGATGACAGTGAATGTAAGTGTTAATTAGTTACCCTTGGCCATGCGATTGAGGACCATGTCAACCAGGCTGTAGGTGCCAGTGCGGCCGCATCCATCGCTGAAACATTTAATAAAATACATATTCACATCAAACGTTGTAAAATTAATTAAAAGATGGGTTTTAATGTATTTTTGAGGGTGTTAAAAATATTTCAATCATCAGGATGTCAAAAAGTGTCACTTGAGTTTGAAACTTGGTAGATCATTTAGATTTTGACTATTCAATTTTTATTTCAATGATTAAATATTTTCAAGTGGCTGTTCTTGTAAATAAGCCAAAAAAAGGTAAAATAATCACCATTATTAATCTGATTACTTGTACTGACCTGCAGTGTACGAGGATTGGGCATGAGCGCCCGCGGTAGGACTTGTTCACCTTTCTGTAAAATAACAGTCATATTTAGGTTAAAAGTATCATGGTATGGTATCATCTCATTACATTTGTATACTCCAGTAGTACTAAGTCGTAACTTGGGGGCTAACTTTTAGCTACATTTAGCAGTTCTTTTTTTTTTTTAAGTTTGAAAATGTGTCTGTTCAATTCAATTCTGTGAAAGAGAGTCAAATTTATGTGTTGCTTTTGGACACAACGACCTATTCCTGATACTTTTCCCATGTAATTACTTAAATATAACACAGAATGTGTTTACATAAATGCTCACCAAAGAACATAGTTGTGGTACATTTACAGCATTTAGTCATTTTTTTTTTTCATATTATTTATATCATGCATAGGACGCACTTTTTTACCCCCAATTCTCGTCTTAAAAATTGCCTGCGTCCTTTCTATGCTATTAGAATTTCATCTGTTTTTTTCCAAGTCCAATTCAGGTCAAAAATATCGGACCGGGGAAGAACGCGGTAATAGTAAGTATCTGTACTGCGTCACCAAAGAGAACAACTGACATAGGTAAAATCACGCAAGTTAACACACGCAGAAATATATTGAATGTTTACTTTAAAATGATTTATTGAGAAATATATTTAAAACAAATATGAGTGTTTACTTTTTTTACGAAAGGGACGCTACTCACAAAAACTCGATGTGAGTCAGCATTTAACTGGATTGAGTTATAGCGGCAACGGAAAATGGGGAAAGGAGGTAAATATCAATTAATCGTTGTTCTTGATTTTAATGTTTCGATATTTTACAAAACATTTTGTTGTATGTTACTGTTTTAAAAAAATAATAAAGGAATGTGCATAACGCAAAGTAGCATTATTGTCACTATCAAATCTTTTCAAATGTGTGAAGGTGTGAAAAACACCCGCTGTCTGTAATTAGAAAAACATCAATAGAACGAACTATTGCGATGGTAATACCGTATGGTTATTTGTTCGCACTTTACCCGTCGTGCCTTCCGCTGGCAAGGCTAATTACCGACACGCATTAATTATGCCTGACAAGCTTTATTTCGCGCAGCTACAAGCCTTATCAAAACAATCATCAGTTTTGACAATACAGTTTTGCAACGGTTGCAATGGTTGACTGTCATTCAGAAGGCATGTCGGAACTATTGCAACGGTTGCAACGGTTGACTGTCATTCAGAAGGCATGTCGGAACTATTGCAACGGTTGCAACGGTCGACTGTCATTCAGAAGGCATGTCGGAACTATTGCAACAGTTGCAACGGTTGACTGGCAGTCAGAAGTCATTCAGAAGGCATGTCGGAACTATTGCAACAGTTGCAACGGTTGACTGTCAGTCAGAAGGCATGTCGGGACTATTACAGCATTTGTATAAGTCTTATAATATGCGTGAATGTTCTCAAAATGTCAAGATTTATATCATTGTGTACACTAAATTATCGAAATGCTAAATTACCGAAAATAAGACGCTAACTATCGAAATACACAAGACAGTTATCAAAATATGCCTTATATACATTTTTTTTTACTTCAATATATGCTATAAATACTTTACCAACCTCAATTTTTCGGCTCCGATTTTGACATTTTTCCGTTGCGTCCTATCTTATATATTAAGGGTTTTTACCCGTTTTTTTAACTATTTTTTTGCCTGCGTCCTATCTATGCTAGCATCCTATACATGATATAATTCGGTAATTCAAATAAAATCTCTTGACATATTTGCAGCACATTTTCAGCACATATTAAGACAAATTGATATGCTTGAAAAACAACTTATTTTACATTAAAATAATTATTCCAAATTTACCCAGTGGGACTTAGCACCCAAATTACAATAATTAAGATAATTTTAATAATTGTGCTTCTAAAAGCAAACTATAATTAAAGAAATGTGCACGCCACCCAGAGCTACGACTAATTGCCCTACAGCAATTATTATTTGCATGATTTTAGTTGATGCCATTAGAAATTTACCTCGCATTAAAATACTGAAAATGTGTTTCCCGGGGGTGTCATAGAGAAAGAACAAAAACACGGTTCTCGACTATCATCTTTACTTATAACTATTTTCATGGCTTATTTCAGTCAATTAACTGGAATTCAATTTTCTCTGGTCATGCCTTTTTCATCATCCCTATTTGACTGTTAAGTTCCAGTTCCAGTATTGCATGTGCTGTTTTTAATGAGACCATTATTAAAGATAAGCAACAGTTATAAACCCAATAGGAAGATCTTAACACACATATTAATAAAAAGTAAGTAATGTATTCAAAAACCTGCGTTTCAATCCTTATATTGTTGTATTTTCGTTGTCTTAACATAGTTTGTATTTTCTTTGACTTAGCATTGCTTGTATTTTCTTTGACTTAGCATTGCTTGTATTTTCTTTGACTTAGCATTGCTTGTATTTTCTTTGACTAAACATGGCTTGTATTATCTTTGACTTAGCATTGCTTGTATTTTCTTTGACTAAACATGGCTTGTATTTTCTTTGACTTAGCATTGCTTGTATTTTTTTTTACTAAACATGGCTTGTATTTTCTTTGACTCGGCTTAAACAGGGCGGCGGTTCTACTCAACATGATTTATATTTCCTTGGTCTCAATTTTTTTTGTATTTTCTTGGATTCTGCTCTGCCTGGGTTGCAGTTCTTATATCTGTTTTCTTCCATCCTCAACATGAAGGTGTGCTGCCATTCCATCAGTGCTGTTTGTTTTCCTTTCCAACAAATATGGCCACAAGCCAAAATATTGCTAGTTTTTTGTTCCTGCAAACAGATCCCTTCCAAGTACAATCTCTTGGAATATTTAAGATCATGGCAATCTTTTTGGATTTCGCCAAGCCCTCTCTCTAATTTCAGCAAAAATATCATTCAAAGTATCTTCCTAGAAATGAAAAAAACCTTCAAAGCATGCCATCAACTTTCTGGTTCAAATTCTGGTGCACAATTAGCGATTTTAGAGCATGCTGCTTAGTTCCTGTTGGCAATTGTTCTGATGAGGGTTAAACTAGCTGCAAACTCCAAGGTCGTGAAAGCAAACGCTAGGCATAATGCACACGAGTGATTGGTTAGTTGTGAGTTCCAACTGCAGGATCACTTTTGTGACTATGCAATTTGCGCAAACAGACAATTGCTAAATCACAAAAGCTTTCCCGCAGTTAGCGAGTTATTTGAAGCATGTAGAAAGGGGGACAACCCATCCTGTGAAAGTTGTTTCCTTTAAATCCAAGGGAGGTAAGTATTGCAATAATGGTAATCTCATTAAAGGGAAGCAATCCAGACATAAGAGATCAGAGGGTATATCCGAGTTGAAAACCTTGCCGTTGAGCAAAGAAATAAAAAGTAAATGTAGAAAATAATAAAAATTATGGCAAATAAAGAATTTTTAACAAAAATTCTTCACAGACAACATTAAAATTCATGCATTTACACAGGATTTGTTTCCATGCAGGGATTCGAAGATTTCAGACATTTTTTTAAGCAAATAAGTTTGGACTAAAGAGAAAGCTCCAAAGAAAATGCAAGTTATGGCAAAAACATTGAAAAGTTGGATGCAAGGGAAACAACAGTCACAAGATCTTTGAACAACACAAAAGAGTAAGTGCCCTTGACAATTAGGAAATATTTTAGCTTGCGGGGATTTGTTCACCTTACATAAATGTTATGAGAGTCTTTCAAACTCCTTGCTGGCATATAAAAGCTTGACATTTAATATTTTGAACTACAAGGATAAAATGTCTTTGTTAACCAAATTGTGCTGCCAAGAATATTGATTTGTTAGCGATAGAGTCAATAGGTATTATAAATATGGATGTACTGACAACTACCGTATGTTTGTAGGAATTACTTCACAATGGAAAAATAATTTTACATCTACTAGTAAATAGTTATACTTTAATTATCTGTCTGTGGTTAATGTCTGGCTCTTATAGGTCAGTACTATATATACATTTCTCAACATGCTTCAAACAACAGTGACACAACACATCACAAGCTTACAACATATGTAGTGGGATACATGTAGCTTTGACATAAACATAAATATTATAAAAGAGATACAACAGAACAAATTCAGTTTTTGTTTAAAATGATGAAATTGACTTCAAAACCATAAAAGGAATTTCTCTAGGCAGAACAGAGAGGAAGGTGTTGCTTTTTTTGCATTTTTACGGGATTCAAATCTTTGCTTAAGACGTCTAATCTATCGGCGAAAGACCTTGATTAATTTTTACATTAAAAGTCCTTGATTAAGTCTTAAATACAAAGAGCTTGATATAGTCTATCATACAAAGTCCTTAATTTAGTCTCACATGTAAAGTCCTTTTTTATTAAATCAAGCACAGTACTTATTTAAGACTATCTCACAAACTCCTTTATTTAGTCTTAAATACAAAGACCTTGATTTAGTCTAAGATTCAAAACCCTTTACTTAGTAAAACAAAGAAAGTCCTTGATTTAGTCTATCCTACAAAGTCCTTTATTTAATCTGACATTCAAAGACATGAGTTAGTCTATCATACAAAGTCCTTTATTTAATCTTAAATTCAATGTCCTTGAGTTAGTCTTTCATATAAAGACCTTGATTTAGTTTTCACATTTTTTTATATTCATTAATCATGAAATAAGTTTGGTTTATGGAAATACAAGCGCTTTAAGGCATTTTTTCCGGAGTGAAATGTTTTGGTAACAATAAACAAATATACTATAACAGCGTATTTTATACAATTATTTTCACCATCAACAACAACAGCAACAACAATAAATAGATAAAATCACACAACATGACTTACCTCCGGCACTTAAATAGTTTTGCTTTATTTCATTTTTTTCCTTTCATTTTCATCAAAGTTCAGCCTCTGTATTTTTCCGATTATTTCCTCTCCTTTTATTCATATTTCCACACCTCATTCATTCCATGTTTCATCTGACAGTTTCTTCCCAAATTTTGATCACAAAAAGCAGACAAGAAGGGACAAATAATTTCTCCTTCTAATTCCCAAATCATTATTTGACCGGTAAAATAACAATCAATCATTTAAATTTCCTTTGAAATCTTTAATTCTTCCCTGATCATTGTAGTGTTGTAGTCCACAATAATCATTCGGCTTCAAATCAACAGCATTATAATTATTTCATTTCTTTACACCATGTAATAATATTAATTAATATTATTCAATTCATGTTGTTTATTCCCTAAAATTATGTTAATAAGTAATCATGTTTAAGACACTAGGTCAACTGCAGTGTTTTCTGTCAGCAGTCTCCATTTCTGTGTTTTTACCATTTTCTTTGCAGCTATAATTTATTTTCATCCATATTTAATATGTTTTACTCCATATTAAGAATATTTCCTTTTTCAAACTAAGAAAGAAAGTTCTCTTCTTAGAACGATTTTTTCTTTTAATTTTTCACACTCTCTCCTATATAATCTAACATCATTTCCAATAAAATTAATGATGAAGAAACAGAGGTGTGTTTTTTGTTTAATTAGTGTGACACATTTGCCTGCATGCCCTTAAATAGACAGCTTCCATCATTCAGTATTTTCATCTTGAGTAATAAGAAATAGAAATGATTTATCTGTTAGCAATATCCTGGAATATTGTTATACTATTTATTGATACTCCTTGGTTTTCAACGTTCCTAGTTATAAATAAATCCCCAGAAATAATATGCTGTAAAACAATATGAACATTTCTGGCTTCACATTTCAGATATTCTTACCTTGGCAAATTAAATAGTAATGATTATGTGAAATATTAATAAATAAATTATTTATAAATCATACCTTCATATTTTTATATTGTAGAATCCTTTCAATCTGATAGTTCATGTCTGTATAAGTCTTATCACAGTAAAAGAACTTCCTTAAGAGAATTTCTCTATTCTTACAGATATTTAATTTTCTAACATCGTCTAAAATATCTATCTGCCACAACATTTCCATGGCAACCAGAGAAGAAAAAAATAGTTCTGACTTCCACCTATGGACTCGTGGTCAGAAATGATCAGACAGTCATGAAAATTCTTATTTTATTCAATCTAAACACACATGCAGAGCCTCTGTGTGTCACATTTTTAAAAAAATCAATGTTATCATTATTTCAATCTCTATAGCGACCTTTGTCTCCACACAGTTCTTGTAACACCACGAGAATTTCCTCCAGTGAGAATAGCAAAATGATGCTATTGTTACAACTCGGAATTTTGACAAGGCACCATTAGGAACTGTTGGCACATGGTCAATAATCAATAATCATGGTTATTATAATAGTCATGATTTTTGGGGAGAAATTAATCAGCTAAGAGCAGGTGCACGTGATTGAATATCTATTGATTTGTCACCGGTGCCTTTGTTCAAACTGCCATTCCAATAGGAATCCCATTCTACAGGAACGCACCCTAAAGCATTGTTAGCAATTATCACTGATTTATTAGTCGCTCGCAAAAACTCTTAATAGCTTTTATGAGAACAGTTTTATATTTTCAATCATAGTTGATTTAAATGCATTCACGAATAACCACACTAGAAGATATGGAAAATAAGTTACAGTTTCAATATGTTGTAAACATATCCTAACAGAAATAATAGTTTATCCTCTAGGTAATATTATATAAAATAGTAAGTTATGTTTCTTCTTGTTCTTGTGAAATGGACAAAAATCTAAGAGAAAAGTGTTCATCACTGTGATCTTGTGAACAAGTTACCTAACGGGATCATGTTATTGTGGCCATGTGAGAGGAGCCTTGAAGTTTAATCACCAGAGCATTGGTGCTAAATGATGCATTCATATTCTCATTTGGAAACCTTACCTGATATCATTTCCCATTTTCACCAAATGGAAAAACGCATTATATCACAATTGTAGGATTGCGATAATTAATTAACGGGACATGTCAGAACCTACAACCAATATTATATCGGATTAAATCTCGGTATCAATGATTTTACAGAATGTGGAACATTATGTTATTGACATTTGGTGGAAAATCTAATCTCTCTCCCCCAGCAGGAATAATTTCCTAAGAACACTAGGGCAATGGTTTTTACACCTTTGTCCACTGCCCTACTGTGCCTTTGTGAACTGGTTATTGTATCTGTCAACAGCTGAGATATATGAACACAACACCAGCCTTATTCAAACAAATCTGAACTTCAGTTAGTTTATTTTTGCCATGAATTATAGCTGAAAGAAAGCCTTTTTTCATTATGATGTCTATTATTCATGCCCTGTTGTTACTTCGCAAGGAATTACAAATATATTTTATACAGAATTAGAGCCAAATGAAATAAAGCATGACATGAGGTAAATTTACATATTTCTTAATTTTTACAAAAATATTGGCCTGTTTTTCTTAGTCTGTTAAAAGTTAATGGTATAAATGCATCTTGTTTACTTTTTGTTTGATCTAATAGATCCTTTATTCTTCTTTGTTATAAACCATTTATATGGAATTAAAAATAAAATAAAATAACACCTTTGTGAGATGTTTTGAATTGATCTGAAAGTTTTTAAAAAGATTGGCTAAATATATCAAGTGCATGAAAACATAAAGATAATTTACATTATTTCATGCATTATTCATCGTCCCTGAATAAAAAATCACTTCAACAAAATCTATTTCTATTTTCAGACAGACGCCTTTATCATTTCGCTTCTTTCTTAGAAAAAATTAGGAAGCAAGAAAAAATATTCAAGAGGGACATGTTCAGTGTTTTTCTGTTCGTGACTATTTTCTTCTTCGAAATGAGTTACTTACTTGAACAAAATTAACATTGAAAAATGTTTTGCAAAATATACTTTTTTCTGCCACATTTTAAATGTGTATGAGCAAAACTTACAAAGATGACTTACCATTGTACAAGTATTTGTAAACATTACACTTCTTTGTTTGTTTCTATGATGGAAATGATAAAACTATGGTCGGAAAATAGCTCATTGAGCCAATGTTTCTTGTTATCATGTACCCAACTTTAAATAAAGATTCTTGTATCTTGTATAAAAACATTGAGAACATTGCTTTAAGCCTCGACGTCTTCCCCATTCGTGATCCATTGATCCGTAATAAATGGTTTTGTCCTGATTATCACATTTTCATGATTTATGAAAGGTTATCAGACATACTGTTACCATTTCCGTATTGAAATTATTGATTTGTGCAAGCACAATGATTGCGCATCCAATCTTAATGTAATCTGGTCAGCCGGTTTAATTATAACCTGACTCGTAAGATAAATGGTGCTGTATGACATTGGCATCAGGAACAAATCGTAATCACAATTATGAAACAATATAGAATAGTAAAATATTTATAAAATGTTGCATTTTATCCAGCAACTTATTTATAATAAACAAAAAAAATTGGATAGAAACAAGATTTTTTTTCTAAAGATTTTTCAACTGATTCCCAATAAAAAGTGGGGTCATCTACTGGTCAAGAGCAACATTCCACTGAAGTTCCATGGTGCTGGGTGCAGCAACCGAGCTCAAGTTATTGTGTGGACAAAGATTTCATAGACCGCTGACCTTGGTCTGTGACCTTCTGACCATAAACAACGGAGTCATCATCTGGTAAAAGGAGACCTACCATTTAAGTTTTATGGTCCTAGATCACACCATTCTTGTGTTTTATAATTGAGCAGACATTGCCTACACACTGACAGATAGACTGGCGGACCATCCGACCGACAGTTATTTGCCATCGTAGACAACCCTTTTCTTTAAAAGACGAAATAAAAGAAACTTAAATTAATTGCAGTCATACTATCATGTGCAATAGAAATTCAAAATTCATGCAATGTTTCCTTTTAAAATCTGTAATTTAATTTAACAATATCCATTCAGATAAGTTTACAATAATTCCTTTTCCATTCAACTGTACATGAAAGACTTCTTTTCTCTTACAACAAATATAGAGCAGTAGAGCGAAGATACATTTTTTAATCTAAAAAATAAGGTGTCAACACATTTTTTTCTTAGGATAAAAGGCCATGATTCTCTCAGTTCCTAAAGTGGTAGATATTGATTCCAGTTTTTGATCATTAATTACTCAAAGGCAGACTAATCTATTTCCATAGAAACGATATGTAGCGACAGGATACGCGGGCCAATTACTAGATATACGTACAGTAATACTTCCATTAAATAATTAGGAACGTTCTATTCCAAGATATTACTACTGACTCGGATGTTAATGGCTCTATGGTTTCTCTCTAATGAACCACTTTTAAATATTAAGAAAAAAGACACTGTATTTCCTGGGATTGAAGCTCTATTTCCTTTTAAAGAACGATCCCTTCTGCTCATTTGCACTTGGGTCTTTCACAGAGTTGTATTATCAAGTTTGATGCAGGCTTACATTAGTAAGTCTCACTGATAAATCTACTCAAGCATTAGAAGTTCAAAGAAACTTAATAGAAATGCATGCATTAGGAGATTTAAAATCAGGATCATAGACAATAAGCGTAATTATATAAAATAATGGAGAATTATCTCAAACTTTACAAAGGTATCTTATGCGCAGGAATACCGTGGTTTACATATATTCAAGAGGCCCTACGATCAATTTCTGTCCAAAGAACCATAACAAAGACACCAATAATCTTATTAAAATCTTATTAGGCCACACCAAATTGATATTTTGTTCCGCGGATTTACCGCTCCTATTTTTTTGAAAATGTAAAAAAAATATTTATTTTGTGCGCCCGCACCTCCATTTTGATCGCCAAGCAGATTTTTTTCAGGTAATAATTTATTAAAAGGCTAAAATTAATCAAGTATAATTTTTCTACACTAGTTTTCGTGTTTTTGTAAAGGGAAGTTACCGATGCGTAGTGTTTTTATACTGTATATCGATCGGTTTAGCATGGGTTTCAAAAAATTCAATCAAAATGGCGGCTTCCGGTATAAACAATGTGGCTCGAAGTTTGGAAATTAAATCTTATTTTTGACAATAAATATGTTTTGAGCATGCTTGAAGTCATTGTTGATCGTCTCATGCACTAAAGGATCATTATTTAAAGCAATCATTATGCAATTAAGCATGTGTATCTGAGACTGGTAGCGATTATATTGCGTAATTAGTGACTCGTTTTGAATGGAAATCGAAATGATCAACTTAGTACTATTTTATTCAAGTCATAATACAAGGGACCAAAATTTTACCAAGTTATGACGATGCTGAAGATGACAGGAACATGAGTCATTGTTTGGTCCAAATTGATGTATCAAGCTCAATTTTGATCAAATTTTGACAAAACAACAGTTTTGAACAAATATCTTTTCACAAATAGCTATATAAACACTGGTCTGGATATACCTCAACATAAGTAAGCCTAAGTTTATCACCTTATATTTTGTTTTTATTTGCAGCATAATCCGGGATTGTAATGCACTTGTCAATTGTAACCACTGCCCCCCCCCTCATCCTTGTTCCAGGGGTATACCGGGGACAGCAGTGCCTAGTGAATGTGGTTTTGTCTTCATATTGAAAATAGTTGGGAATGGGCCTCACATAGGTATTCAGGGTTGCGGGGCCATTTGGCAGGGATTTTACCAGCAGTGTGACCCTGCAAGTCGGGTATTTTACCCGGGTTTTGAGAGACCGGAAGGGAGGGGGGGGGCGCATATACAATTGGCTGGTGCATAAAAACATCTAAATAACCAAAAAGAGTAATATGAAAAATACCCTTGTTCTTTTTGTTTTTATAAGCACATGTCATTGCATTTCCTGTGATAATAAAAACAAAATTTAGTCTATGTTATGTTTGACGATGCCTGTGTAAGTGATCATTTTTTACAAATCCAAAATCAATCCAAGTTATGTCTAAATACAGTTGCATATGATGTAAAACTGATTCAGGTAGATTTATATAAGTCGTTTCAAACTTTTTACTAAAAGCACGGTTATTTATTATTATGAATGATCGTCATATTAAAGTACGTTTTAATTATATAGGAAATTAGATTTATCCATATAATGTTTGTACTAAACACGGATGAATAAATAGTATGTATTCCGACATTTTCCCAATGTCCATTAGAGGTTCAGTTCAAGATGGCATTAAAATGGGTTGAAGGGCAATTATTTTGAACAATCTTTGTTATTTATATTGAAAATAAGAAAAAGGATATTTTTCGCTCTTCGCTCGCTTCGGTTTTTATGAAAACTCACAAATTTTTTTTTTAATTTTTTGTTCGCTCGCTCGCTCCAATTTGTTTTGGCAAAAATCCGAGGAACTAAACATTAATTTGGTGTGGCCTTAGAAATCAGAACTATTTTTTCGTGTCTTAAACTGTCCTTGTATAACTACTCTTCCAACTTTGACTGCACTTTACTTATTAAGTGACCCTATATCTGGTTACAGCCAAATCCAATACCTAGGCTTTTCTTCATTCACATCTGATACTAAGCCCGATTAAACCTTGTGCCACATGTGCATAATGACTATGGCAACTTGTGTATTAAGTTTCATTGAATATCTTAGAAGTTTTTGAGGAAATTGCCATGGTTAACGTTTTGTAAGTTGCCACTGCAGCAACAAAACAAAGGCTATACAGATACCTTGACTAGTATCCTTCCAAAAACAGACCAGCTAATAAACTAAAACCTCTCGTACCTCCTGAAGTCAAGTAGAGCTTTGATAGAGGATGGGATGCCGAGGTCGGGCCAGGTCAGGAAGTGGAACTGGGTCACTGTGCGAGTCTCCCCAGTCTGCAGATTCTTCAGGTAGAAGCTCCTCACCAGGTAATCCTCACACCAGATGTGCTCAGACACCAGGTGGACCTGCAGATTTGGTAATACGGTGAAATATTCGCAGATGTAAAACATGGACAAGGTCTGATGACTGTCCAGGTAAAAGTTCTGTGCCAGGTAATCCTCACACCAGAATTGTGCTCAGACACCAGGTGAACCTGCAGATGGGATAATACGGTGAAATATCTGCAGATGTGAAATATGAACAAGGTCTCATGATTGTCCAGGTAAATAATCTGCACCAGGTAATCCTCATACCAGCTGTGATCCGACACCAGGTGGACCTGCGAGTTGGAGTATGAAACACATGTGCAGGTGTAAACTTTGTAGGAAGTATGCCAGTACTTCAAGTAAAAGCCTAACTACAGATGCACATGCAGGTGTTTAAAATAATGTGATACATATACAGGTGTCAATTCCGTAAAAAGATGGTTCTTCAAGTTGTTCTCATGCCAGATATGCTCAAATCTGGAAGAATGTTCAAGTCTGAAATGTTTAGTAAGTCTTCATCCATCATGTTTTATTTGTGAAATCAGCATGATGCATTGATGGAGAGAAACAAAGAACAGTTTGTGCATACTGAAAACAATGAAAGGCACACCTAAACCATTCTATAGTTCAGAATTATTAATGTTAAATTCCTTCTCTAACCGGATATAAACCCAGTACTCATATGCCCTTGCTATGTCATACCTCGTATATGTGGTAGAGGTCGCTTCCCTCCTCCGGCCAGTAGCGGTGACATTTCGCCTCCCCGTTCTCTGTCAGCTTGGTCAACATCACAATCACCACACTGCCTTGCTCCCAGACCATCTGCAATACAATTAACCATCCTTAAATAGTGCTCATATACCATCTGCAATACAATTAACCACCCTTAAATAGTGCTCCCATTCCATCTGCAATACAATTAACCACCCTTAAAAAGTGCTCCAATACCATCTGCAATACAATTAACCGCCCTTAAATAGTGCTCCCATTCCATCTGCAATACAATTAACCGCCCTTAAATAGTGCTCCCATTCCATCTGCAATACAATTAACCGCCCTTAAATAGTGCTCCCATTCCATCTGCAATACAATTAACCGCCCTTAAATAGTGCTCCCATTCCATCTGCAATACAATTAACCGCCCTTAAATAGTGCTCCCATTCCATCTGCAATACAATTAACCGCCCTTAAATAGTGCTCCAATACCATCTGCAATACAATTAACCACCCTTAAATAGTGCTCCCATTCCATCTGCAATACAATTAACCACCCTTAAATAGTGCTCCCATTCCATCTGCAATACAATTAACCATCCTTAAATAGTGCTCCCATTCCATCTGCAATACAATTAACCATCCTTAAATAGTGCTCCCATTCCATCTGCAATACAATTAACCATCCTTAAATAGTGCTCCCATTCCATCTGCAATACAATTAACCACCCTTAAATAGTGCTCCCATACCATCTGCAATACAATTAACCACCCTTAAATAGTGCTCCCATACCACCTGCAATACAATTAACCACCCTTAAATAGTGCTCCCATTCCACCTGCAATACAATTAACCACCCTTAAATAGTGCTCCCATTCCATCTGCAATACAATTAACCACCCTTAAATAGTGCTCCCATTCCATCTGCAATACAATTAACCATCCTTAAATAGTGCTCCCATTCCATCTGCAATACAATTAACCATCCTTAAATAGTGCTCCAATACCATCTGCAATACAATTAACCATCCTTAAATAGTGCTCCCATACCACCTGCAATACAATTAACCACCCTTAAATAGTGCTCCCTTACCACCTGCAATACAAATAACCACCCTTAAATAGTGCTCCCTTACCACCTGCAATACAATTAACCACCCTTAAATAGTGCTCCCTTACCACCTGCAATACAATTAACCACCCTTAAATAGTGCTCCCTTACCACCTGCAATACAATTAACCACCCTTAAATAGTGCTCCCTTACCATCTGCAATACAATTAACCACCCTTAAATAGTGCTCCCATACCATCTGCAATACAATTAACCACCCTTAAATAGTGCTCCCATACCATCTGCAATACAATTAACCACCCTTAAATAGTGCTCCCTTACCACCTGCAATAAAATTAACCACCCTTAAATAGTGCTCCCATTCCACCTGCAATACAATTAACCACCCTTAAATAGTGCTCCCATTCCACCTGCAATACAATTAACCACCCATAAATAGTGCTCCCATACCACCTGCAATACAATTAACCACCCATAAATAGTGCTCCCATACCATCTGCAATACAATTAACCATCCATAAATAGTGCTCCCATACCATCTGCAATACAATTAACCATCCATAAATAGTGCTCCCATACCATCTGCAATACAATTAACCACCCATAAATAGTGCTCCCATACCATCTGCAATACAATTAACCATCCATAAATAGTGCTCCCATACCATCTGCAATACAATTAACCATCCTTAAATAGTGCTCCCATTCCATCTGCAATACAATTAACCATCCTTAAATAGTGCTCCCATTCCATCTGCAATACAATTAACCACCCTTAAATAGTGCTCCCATACCATCTGCAATACAATTAACCACCCTTAAATAGTGCTCCCATACCATCTTCAATACAATTAACCATCCTTAAATAGTGCTCCCATACCACCTGCAATACAATTAACCACCCTTAAATAGTGCTCCCATTCCATCTGCAATACAATTAACCACCCTTAAATAGTGCTCCCATTCCATCTGCAATACAATTAACCACCCTTAAATAGTGCTCCCATTCCATCTGCAATACAATTAACCATCCTTAAATAGTGCTCCAATACCATCTGCAATACAATTAACCATCCTTAAATAGTGCTCCAATACCATCTGCAATACAATTAACCATCCTTAAATAGTGCTCCCATACCACCTGCAATACAAATAACCACCCTTAAATAGTGCTCCCTTACCATCTGCAATACAATTAACCACCCTTAAGTAGTGCTCCCTTACCACCTGCAATACAATTAACCACCCTTAAGTAGTGCTCCCATTCCATCTGCAATACAATTAACCACCCTTAAGTAGTGCTCCCTAACCATCTGCAATACAATTAACCACCCTTAAGTAGTGCTCCCATACCATCTGCAATACAATTAACCACCCTTAAGTAGTGCTCCCTTACCATCTGCAATACAATTAACCACCCTTAAATAGTGCTCCCTTACCATCTGCAATACAATTAACCACCCTTAAATAGTGCTCCCTTACCATCTGCAATACAATTAACCACCCTTAAATAGTGCTCCCTTACCATCTGCAATACAATTAACCACCCTTAAATAGTGCTCCCATACCATCTGCAATACAATTAACCACCCTTAAATAGTGCTCCCATACCATCTGCAATACAATTAACCACCCTTAAATAGTGCTCCCTTACCATCTGCAATACAATTAACCGCCCTTAAATAGTGCTCCCTTACCACCTGCAATACAATTAACCGCCCTTAAATAGTGCTCCCATTCCACCTGCAATACAATTAACCGCCCTTAAATAGTGCTCCCATTCCACCTGCAATACAATTAACCACCCATAAATAGTGCTCCCATACCATCTGCAATACAATTAACCACCCATAAATAGTGCTCCCATACCATCTGCAATACAATTAACCATCCATAAATAGTGCTCCCATACCATCTGCAATACAATTAACCATCCATAAATAGTGCTCCCATACCATCTGCAATACAATTAACCACCCATAAATAGTGCTCCCATACCATCTGCAATACAATTAACCATCCATAAATAGTGCTCCCATACCATCTGCAATACAATTAACCATCCATAAATAGTGCTCCCATACCATCTGCAATACAATTAACCATCCTTAAATAGTGTTCCCATACCACCTGCAATACAATTAACCACCCTTAAATAGTGCTCCCATACCATCTGCAATACAATTAACCACCCTTAAATAGTGCTCCCATACCATCTGCAATACAATTAACCACCCTTAAATAGTGCTCCCATACCATCTGCAATACAATTAACCACCCTTAAAAATGCTCTGAAACCAGTATTATGCAAGTTAACAGACCTGCCTTAAACTTTGCTGCAACAAAACCATTAGCACTATCTGTAATACAATTGATCAACCAGAACGATTGCAATTATCACTTTGCAATGGACTCATACAAACAATCAGCAATGGAAAACTACATACAATCCATCTGCTTCAGATTAAAACATTGCTGGGAAACCATAGCATCTCTTATAGATTGTTCATAATTTATGCAATGCTCCTTTGTTTAAACCATTATTTTGTCTATCAACTTGGCATTACATCATATAGTAGTCCAAAACTGATTACCCAAAACCTGTTAAATGTTTCCACCATTGTTTTCTTAAAGGAAGAAGACCTACCCTTTAACTGGTCATTTCTATCATAGGTCAGGATTGTACAAGTATGGTGTTTATAAACCTCACCATCATCACTCTAAGTAAAGATACAATTTTTGTTCTTGAATCTGTGCCAGTAACATAATGCCCTCAATTTATACAAAGTAACTTTTATAACTTGATTGTTTCCCCAGCAGAAAAAAATTACAGAGGAAAAATGTAGACAAAGTCCTTGGGGGAATATCACATGACGAAACTCCCCCAACATCACAACCCTACACCAAATCCCTGCCCTTCACAGACACAGTGACAATTAACGAGAGTGAGTCATTTGGTTGTCTTTGGTGTCCTGAGGGTACTGGTTTGGTAAGCTGAGATCAATGCAGTTAACTTCTTGCCAGAGACAGCTTACAATATAAGGAAAGAATAGAAAATGTTTTAACTCTAATCGGGAAAAGTGCAAGATTAAACAGTTTGCACAGTAAAAGGCAGCCAAGCATAAAAAACGTCTATACTTGTACTGCATGTACATTCTTAATCAGTGCTGAAGTGCTGAAAATTACAAAATAAAGAGACAAAAATGAAACACATTCTAAAAAGTTTAACTCTGTAAGGAATGCCCAGTTTTATTTTTAGAATTGAAATACTATATAAACTGTGTGAACAAGATTACAAAATGCATTTAAAAATGGGACCCTTTGATCATAGCCAGAAAATGAATACCCGATTCCTACACTTATTATATAGGTGGGATTTGGCCCAAGAATTTTATTTGATTTCATTTTTTATACATTTCTGTGACATAGATAAAAAAATGACATTATTCAAAATAGAGCTGGTTGCCTATAAAGGACTATTTCATGGTTTGTAAAATGCACTTTTATAGATTATTTTATCATGAAGAAAGTGCGTAAAATTGCATTACCAGGAAAACTCATTATTTAGTCCAAAGACATTAGGGAGTCCCTTTTTAACATAGTTATGAGAATATTCACCAGGTTTCTCAAGTTATGTCTGAGAAAATTTAAAAAAAATACATTCAAAGCCACCAGAAAACAACAACAGACAAGCATTTAAATTCAAGAAAAATGCAATTTTCTGCATACTTGAAGCTTAATAACGGCAATAGGATGGCAGTTTTCTGTACAAGCCTTTATATTATGAAGTTATGAACTGTAAACCAAAAAAAGCTATTAAATTTATATACCAATGAATTAACAGATGTCAGAATTTAAGAGCTTCGTTTCCTATTAATTTCTAGACACATTCATTCTTGCCCGTTATTGTGCAATCTAAAACCATATAGTCTGCCATATTCTGCAACCTTTTTACATACTTTTATCTGCTCCTAATTTAGTGTTAATACTCTTCTGCAGTGCGACCATTGATGACGTCTGCACAATATATGATCTAATACATAATGTTGGTGCATCTGCTGCTAATTTGTCACATGATATGAACATATTAGAAATGTCCACCTGTCACATGAATAGGAACAAATAACTCCAGTGATGAAATACCTACATCATTATTGTATTTGAATGGTTTCTAATACCCACAATTAATAAGGAAACAAATATCAACATATAAGAATTTGAATGAACATTGATTTTGTAAAAATAAACATTTTGAAAATAACTTTTACTGCAACTGTTTAGGCTCATGTTTCAGCCACTTGGGTTGCTTCAGGGATTGCTGGATGTGCCAATGGTGTCTGACTTACGCCAATCTAATGGTTTAGTAAATCAAAAATTAACAATAACTATTACAAGAAGATTTATAGTCTTAAAGTCCCTGTAGTTTCCATTAAACACTAGATACAACAATACAATTTCATAGCAAGGGTAATAACTCTGTAATTAGCTTAACTAGAGTTATGGTTCTTGTCCACTGCACTTCCTCTCACTAAGTTCTATCATTGTATGAAGTTTAATTCCATTCCATACAGTGTGTTCCCAGTTATACCCTGGACAAGGAAAAAGTAACAATAACTCTGTACTTGGCTTTATTTAAATGGTTTAGTTCGCAGCACTTCCTCTCATTGTACCTATCCATTGTATGAAGTTTCAATGAATACCATCCCGTGGTTTTCAAGTTATAGTCTTGGCAAAAGTTTTGACAACAAAACCCCCACCACATTAAGGGCATTGACTCTGTAATATGCTACAATAGAGTTTTCAAGTTACGCTCCGGACAAGCAAAATTGGAACAGACCAACCAACCAACTGACCAACAGACTACAGGATGACTCCAATTAACCCCCTTCTAACTTCATTTGTCTTAGGTACAATTTAAACACCAATATCACATTAACTGGAAATTAAAGGAAACTTTGAAACAATTTTGAATATTAGGCAACTGCGGGACTAATAATAAGGACTAGAACATTTGGTAGTGATAAACTAACCTTGGTGTCTCTCAATAAATAGGCAAACATCTGCCACAGTGTTGGATAGGGGCACCTGAGTATGTACTTGGGGTTGCGTCTGCCACAGTGTTGGATAGGGGCACCTGAGTATGTACTTGGGGTTGCGTCTGCCACAGTGTTGGATAGGGGCACCTGAGTATGTACTTGGGGTTGCGTCTGCCACAGTGTTGGATAGGGGCACCTGAGTATGTACTTGGGGTTGCGTCTGCCACAGTGTTGGATAGGGGCACCTGAGTATGTACTTGGGGTTGCGTCTGCCACAGTGTTGGATAGGGGCACCTGAGTATGTACTTGGGGTTGCTCTGCCACAGTGTTGGATAGGGGCACCTGAGTATGTACTTGGGGTTGCGTCTGCCACAGTGTTGGATAGGGGCACCTGAGTATGTACTTGGGGTTGCGTCTGCCACAGTGTTGGATAGGGGCACCTGAGTATGTACTTGGGGTTGCGTCTGCCACAGTGTTGGATAGGGGCACCTGAGTATGTACTTGGGGTTGCGTCTGCCACAGTGTTGGATAGGGGCACCTGAGTATGTACTTGGGGTTGCGGTGGTTCATTACACTGCATTAAACTCACTCTATTGTTTAATATACATGTACACATTACCTGCCAGAAGTCTGCCACGGTGTGGGGAAGGGGCCCCTGGGTAGCAATGTATGCAGGGTTGCGTGGGTCATGGTCAGTCTGTAAAAACATTAAAACAAATGTATCAAACAAAATGGCATGGTAAAAAAATCTAACATATTTTTTTATGATACTTTTAAAATCCTGCGAAGTTTTAAGAAATTTAACAGCTTTAAAAAGTCCTCTTTTCTGTAGACTGGATAAATTTCACTGGGTTTTTAATATTAGGGACTTTTGACGAACGGACCAGGTTCCGAGTTTTAACCTTGTGATAAATTGAGAGTTATTTGACAAAGACTTAATAATGGCATTGCATTTAAAATTTTACAAATTTAGCCAAAACCAAAAAAATGTTAAGAGTTAGGGACCTCCAAAACTTAAACCAATCAACAGAATATATTATCAATTAGGAACAGACTTATTGCTGTCACGGGAAAATAAATAATTAGATTGTTTATATATTTTGTTATACAAATTTGGTTATCAAAAATTATTTGTCATACAAGAGGTTTAAAAAAAACACCTCCCATTCCATTTCTAAAATTTCAAAATGAGGTTTTGACACTTGTATACCAAGAACAAAATGAAATTATTCCTTTTCTGATCTACCTTGAAGAACTGTTCAAATACTTTAGTAAAAGGATTTACATAACTTCCCGTTCCTCTGAACTTTTCAGACAAATATATCAGCAAGTTCACAAACAGAGAAAAGAATAGTTTATTATAGTTTTTTAAGATTACCTCCCTTGACAGATTATCTCCCTTGACTTTAACATGAACAACTTTCAAATAATCCACATTACATGGGTGTCTTATGTTTCATGTCTGATATGACAATATGGGCATAAAGAAAAGCTTGTATGCTAAAAAGAAGTCATTTCCAAATTCTACAAAATCACTGCACAGTTACAGACCTTGTATAGAACATAGAAACAGTGTGTCATGCTGGTTTGATAATTCAAGTGATGTTAATTAATAATGCTTACAATAGTGCTAGCGTTGATGTAGTCTGATCCAGAGACGTTGGTGTTGGTCGTCAGGACAACACGAGAATGGTCATCTGAAATATGGAAAAAAATAAAATTGTTTATATTCATTTATTTTACAATGATTGTGAAACATGTTAGAACAACTAAGGGTTATTAACACACATTGACTTGATCATACGCAGGAAAAAGCGCATGTGCTAGGATGAACATGAATACCACTAAAACCAGGCTTGGTGACCACTAACCAATTTTACATTCACTTACATGTTGGCCGGGAGTCAAACCTGACATTCCTTCCTGACAAGTGAGGAGCTAGTCAGGAAATATTGTATTTCTGTATGTTACAAGTTACAATAAAATTTGAAAAAGAAAAAAAAAATTCAACACAGTTTGAGAAAAGGAGTTGGCATTTACATGGTGCCAAGCAAGAACAATCCCATTTTATCAATAGTACTAGAACCCACTAGGCCTGAACATTTGGACTGCATTTTAACACAGCATTTTAGGAAATTATCATCGACATACATTACATTACCAAAAGTTCCATAAAACATGGTGATCCTGGCACTCTTTTATGACAGCAGGAACCTAGGTAACAGTTTATAATTTGTTGCTTATATCCCAGCAGAATCCAGGGAGACTAGCAAGGTGACACAAACAAGCATTTAGGAGACTGAATTACATGTTTCTAACTGTCGGCAGTAGATATCTATTGCAGTACTTTGTTTCTGTGATACAAATATAAGGATCTTCAAAGACATGAATTTACTTACAAAAAGGGCTCACAAAAGAAACAAGTGTACACTAGACATAGCAGATCCCAGTGGGGCACTCTCTATATAGCAGATCCCGGTGAGGCACAGATCTCCCCCCCCCCCCCCCCCCCAGGAAGGCTATATAGTGGGACAATATACATGGAATAAACCAAAACGCACCATGTAAGACATTTGTAAGGGGAAGTCCCCTCATTCCAGTTAGTGTTCACGCTCATGCCTCTGCTATTGAAATCACTCGTAGGATTCACATTTAACTATTAAGAAAGATTTTGATGAAAAACAACCGCCAAATTTCCATTTAGTCATTAATTGATTTTATAAAGTGGGTTATTCAAAGTATGTTCATGAAGGCTGGTTGCCCTTGCCTTATGCCGAATTAAGGAAACCAAGAATTAACAATAACTATAACTTGGAGCCTTTATTTTTCGTTCTATGTGATTTTGCGTCCCTTTAACATAAGATCTGCCCCTGTTAGCAATTTGGTAATGTAAATGAATTCACAGGAGTTTGCCTGGTTTAAAGCTGCAGTCTCACAGATATACCATTTTTACATCTTCTTTATTTCTTGTCTTGGAAAGAGCAAATTTTTGCTTAAATATCTGCAAACAAATGATATAAGATTGCCGACAAGACATCTGATGGCAGATTTTCCTATTTCCGTTCAAAAATTAATGTTTTATAGTTACTAACGGTTTAAGAAAAATGCATAGAACATCAATTTTTGAACTTAAATAAAAAAAATCTACAATCTAAATTTTGTCAGCGGTCTCATATAACTGGTTTCCATGGATTTTCGCAAAAATTGGCTCGTTCAAATACAAAAAAGAATTGTCAAAACATTCAATCTGTGAGAGGGCAGCTTTAAGATGAAATCCATCCACCTTCCTTTGATAAAATGTTGATCTATTTGTTGCTAATGAGAATCTAGCAGAAATATAATTTAGTACCTGAATTAAAAACAAATCTTTCATTAGTAATTAATACATCATTAACGCTGTAAAATTTTGTCACGGAATAAAAATATCAATTTTATAGATATAATACCCTAATTATTCACTCAGTATAATTATTTCGTCTTAGTGACAAAATTCTCACAAAGTACCAAATTACCAGGCATGATACTAATGGGACACTAATTCCATGTTCTTTTTATTGACAGCGTGATGGATGGGCCTAACATCCGTGGTGTCTGGGTTTACAAGTATCAAATGAGCTGGGTCCCAAAAACAAATGAACCATTAAGGGTCCACATCATTATAAAGTTTATTGTATCATATTGGTTTTCTTTGTTTCATTAATTCTCAGAATGGTAACCAATAAGCAGAGGTTTAACTGTGCTGTAAGTATCTCATTAATTTTGTTTCGAACCTTTTTAAAACAATGTAATTAAGAGATAAATAGATTTTCTTTGTGTATTGCCAAATATCACCATATTTGTACCATGAAACTTTTAGAGAGATGCACATCAGGAGTTACGCACAAAGAAAAATTCTAACGCAGCATGAAAAAAGCAATTGATTTAAAGACTCTAAGCTGGTATCAAGTGTTAAGAAGAGAAAGGAAGATTTTCATGGGAATATTGCCCGATTCTCCTTCATCGGATTTGCATTTCATGGTGAACTGGCACTGTATATGGAATCAAGCGATTCCTCACAATTCTGCCCAAGCAATTGAGGATTAGCGCTCCAGTGGGGGGCATGTCTGCAGCCCATATTCATGGTATTATGGACTTCACGACTTTGTGCTCTTAATTGCAATTTTAAGACTTGACAAGATTTAGAGATATTTCTTTCCAGAAAAATCATGTGAGAGAACAGATTTGCACATTGGAGACACATTATTGATGAACTCCTTGAATTAAGGGGAGTATACTTATTTTTACATCTTTAGCATTGAAGAAATCAGAAATATTTGTGTTCTATTTTCCTTTAACCTACTCACACCATGGCCTTTCTGACACCTTGGCCTTTCTGACACCATGGCCTTTCTGACACCATAGCCTTTCTGACACCATAGCCTTTCTGACACCATGGCCTTTCTGACACAATGGCCTTTCTGACACCATAGCCTTTCTGACACAATGGCCTTTCTGACACAATGGCCTTTCTGACACCATGGCCTTTCTGACACCATAGCCTTTCTGACACCATAGCCTTTCTGACACCATAGCCTTTCTGACACAGTGGCCTTTCTTACACCTTGGCCTTTCTGACACAGTGGCCTTTCTTACACCTTGGCCTTTCTGACACAGTGGCCTTTCTGACACCTTGGCCTTTCTGACACAGTGTCCTTTCTTACACCTTGGCCTCTCTGACACAGTGGCCTTTCTTACACCTTGGCCTTTCTGACACAGTGGCCTTTCTTACACCTTGGCCTTTCTGACACAGTGTCCTTTCTTACACCTTGGCCTCTCTGACACAGTGGCCTTTCTTACACCTTGGCCTTTCTGACACAGTGGCCTTTCTTACACCTTGGCCTTTCTGACACAGTGTCCTTTCTTACACCTTGGCCTTTCTGACACAGTGTCCTTTCTTACACCTTGGCCTCTCTGACACAGTGGCCTTTCTTACACCTTGGCCTTTCTGACACAGTGGCCTTTCTTACACCTTGGCCTCTCTAACACAGTGTCCTTTTTTACACCTTGGCCATTCTCACACTGTGGCCTTCTTACACTAAGGCTGTGAGCATTCTGGTAGCTTGCAAACTATTTAAATCCCTGGGAACATCAAGGGTTATAAATCAGCATTGATCTTTTTGACAAATCACCCAACCAACCTAATCCTTTTTAATCTTTGGTTGAAAAATGATATTCCACATTAAGCATGGTAGCATGATTCTTACACTGGGATTTTAGTTCAACGACTCTTGATAACAGTTACAGTTGTGTTTTTTTGCTCAGAAATCAAACTGGTTTAAAAAAATAACAAGGAAAAAAGATAGTTATCACGAAATTGTCAATTTTTCGAGAAAATTTTAAGAGTCCTTTTATAAGTGTCCAGATTTAGCTTGTTGTTTAAATGGAAGCAAATAATTATTACAGGCATTAGGAAGGTAGCAAATTCCTTCCTTTAATTGAACCCTTTTCAGAGCTAAGCATGTGAGATTTCAATAAAAATGATACTGGGCATTTTAAAGTGTTTTTCCAACCTTATTATACATAGACTAATTAAAAGATAATTAAGAGACTCCTAAAGTTCCATACACTTTTTAAAAGGTAATTTCAACGTGTACGGAGAAACACTTAATAACAACCTAAGCTTTTAAAATAGTTCATTGACAATTCTACTAATGTTATGAAGCTCTTGGGCAAATAGTAAAATACCAATATCAATTTGATTTTCTTTTAATTGCATTTTCTTGACAGAGTATATTTACCAAGCAGCTATGTGATGTTATCTTGAATACATCATACACCACCATAAAAGCTTTGATTCTGTTCCAGACAATTAGTACATGGACATAATTGTTTACTAATGGAACCCTAAAAGTTTCTGTTCTGTCTATTAGTGTTTCTAATTGTCTATTAAGATTGGTAGTTGAACAATTTTCTTCACCAAACACCAACACTTAGCACTGCATGGAAAAATGTCAACTGAGCCAACCAAAGGATGCCCCTTTGGTTATGCCAACTTACTACACATTTTATTTGGAGTGATTGCACTTAGGCCGGTACTCTATGTGCATGCTGTCCTAATATTTTAAAACTGAACCAGTTGGATCCCTTTTGTATATATACTATGTGTCCACCAGCGCATGTACGGTCTGTGTTTGCTAAAATTGTTCAGTGAGCGATTTTTGCCAATGCAGACCAAAAGGAGAACAGGTAAGAACTTAAAAAAACAACATCATATTAAAACAGTGGGAGGAATGGGGGGAGAGAAGTGTGTAATATACACAATAATTTACAGTATGAAAAAATAATCAACAAGAAACATAAGTGAAGGGAGGAACTACTTTATGACACAATGAGCAACAAGTAACATAAGTGATGGGGGGAACTACTTTATGACACAATTACCAACAAGTAACATACATGTAGGTTATGGGAGGAACTTCTTTATGACACAATGAGCAACAAGTAACATAAGTGATGGGAGGAACTACTTTATGACACAATTACTGACAAGTAACATAGTGATTGGAGGAACTACTTTATGACACAATGACCAACAAGAAACATAAAGGAAGGGAAGAACTACTTTATGACACAATCACAGGAATTTGACTCAGTGTTTGGTCAAAAATGATATATTTAGTCATTATATGACCAAAAACTGACAAAAAACAACAATTTCAGACAAAGACCTGGTCACTTATATTATCAAAAGAGAAAGGACCGGCACTCCGGACGTGCCCAAAATCGGGTAAGTCACTTTTGATCTCGGTTGTCTTTTTCACCACCATCGGAATCTAAACATTCTGTACATTTTTGAAAAGCCCTATCCATAACCTTTGTAATGATTCACAACACTTGACACTTTTTTCGGAATTAAAAAAGAAATTGAGCAAACAATCATTCCTGTCAGTGCGATTTTCCCAGGTCGGAAAAGTTTATAGAACCCAATGTATAACAGTGTGATCAGAGTCAAGATCATGTAACGGTGGCATATAGCGACTATTCATCGACTGTTCCAAACATATACCAACAAAGTTTGGTAAATGCAGCAATAAAAACCAACCTTTCTTGTGAAGGGAAGAACTACTTTATGACACAATGACCAACAATTGACATAAGTGCATGGAAGATAGACTTTATGACATAATGACCAACAATTAAGAAACAGAAGTGGAGGGAGATATATTTGATCGCAATTAATAGCAAACAAGTAAAGCCCCAGTCACGGCAACATTGCGAGCACAACACAACCTCATTGGGACTGATTTCATAAGCAACAGACTGGTGATGGCTGCGACCAGTGCAACCACTTTGCCCTTGTATGAAATTAGGGTTTGATTGCCAATCATTCAGGGCTAGGTTTGCAACTCCTCATTGATCGGCAACTGTTCACTGAATATACAGAGCTACAATGTATACAAGTAGGCTTGATTTTTTTCTGATTGAGACCGATCCCTGACTAGTTGCAACTAAATGGGACCAAGTGGGTGACTAGTTGTTGATCTATCATTAATCAAAATGTTATATTATGCATATTAATGAGAGTTGCAGTTGCTGTGCATGTCTTTCTGAAGCTGCTGCAATGATGGTGAACATTTTTTTGTTTTCTTGCCTTAACACAGCACAATAAAGGTGGAAATAACTAATGAGATTAGAATTGTTGATATAAACTTTGTATAGTTGTGACAATATGATGCTGTAATGCACAGACAGGACTTTTTTATAGACAGTGACATACTGCAAACTGGAAACCAATCAGCAACCAGTCGCTGACGAAGCACCAGTCTTGTACTCTCTTTGACCACTCTGAAAACTTGCAGTGACATCAGCAAACCTTTCAGAAGCCTCTGAATGTCATTTTTTAGCGTAAGAGACCGTATCTCATTGGCAATGCTAGTGTGACTAGTGCTTAACTAAAGGAAAGATCATTTTTATGTCGCAATGACGAATAAGTGAAGTGAAGGTTTATTTACATTGCTATGATCAGAAAGTAATATAAGTGAGATGAAAACTGGGACCCTCTGGGGGCTGTATTCAATAACCACCTTAGATTTGACTTAAGTTTAAGAGTAGAATCAAAGCACATTGATTGGAGGGTAAAAATATCTGGCCAATAGACTGAACGGAAACAAATTAAGGCGTGTCCTAGGATAAGGATATAAATTATATTGAATATGGCAAGTCTGATCCGGAGTAGTATGATTCACTAACCATTCTGTGTGACTGCAACAAGTGACCAGCGCCTGCTTCATAGTAGCATACTATCGTAATTAGTAATTGCCAAGCACCAGCGCTAGCTTCATAGTAGGATACCGTCACTGTTAGTCTTTTCAAAGCACCAGCGCTAGCTTCATAGTAGTATACTGTCCCATAGTTAGTCATTGCCAAGCACCGGCGCTTGCTTAATACAACTTACATGGTAGGTGATAAATGTAAATTCTTTGAGACATTTTTCTCCTAGATAAATAGATTATTACGAAAGGAAAACCTATACAGGGTATTATATTAAAGCCATAAAACACCTGCACCCAGTGTCTACAGACATAGGAATGTTTACTGTCTCAAGACAGCATGCAAAGTTCTCATATGGAGGTTTTTATTCTTCAACAATACCTTTATAAGGACTTGGAAAATATGATAGACTGTTACCTCAGTATTATGCACCTATATTTAAAGTAATAATAACTGCAACCAAAACCAGAGATATTAAAACTGTAAACCAGTGCTTCAGTGAGAGGGTATACATGCAATTTCCATCATGTGGGCAGTGAGTGAAGAATCCATTTTGAGACAACATTCAATAACTTGAATGCGGTATACGTGAATATCCACTTTCATGCTACCATTCTGATATGGGAGTTAATGTATAAGCAAAACAGATGAAACACCCCCAAACATGGTACAATGTAACATGTACCCTGCCAATGAACCCATAATCGGTTATGTACCTGTACCTTGCCCACAGCCTCTAGGGCGGGTGTGACTTATCAAAGGCCAATCATTTATTGACATTCAACAAGCTGCACTAGTCTTGGTTTAAAGAATTTAACTAAAAACATTGATACACAAAATATTAACATCTGGGTGAGAAACGAACACAGAAATCTACTCACAGGGCAGTACATCAGCATATCTGTTCTTCCTGGCATTTGTGGTTTCCATGGCCACGGCGGCGGAGCATGGGTCAGCCTCGTAAGCGCACATGGCCTCCCATTCCCGGTCAAGACGGTCCCGGTTCTTCAGGTGATCCTCCATGTAAGACTATGGTGTGAGAGAATGGGAATGGTAAATGAAAACATTCAGGAATACTATTTTATTCTCTAACAATTTCATTATGAAAATGAATGAATAACTTCAGGCCCATTATGATGTATTTGAATGTGAATGTGCGTATTTATCTACAGATAAGAAAGGTTAATCATGATCTGTCACAAATAATATCGAAATGAGGTCATTTTTATTATGACCTTAACATTCAAAGTTACAGAGAAGCATACTTGTTACTATGAAGCTATTTCAAAAGGCTCCTTTGGCAATAAGCTGTTGCGCAAACACATAAAACAAACAGTGAGTGGATAGGAAAAATCAAGGGGCATAACTCATTAATTACTCCATCAAGAGCAAAGTCAGTTATCAAGGGGCATAATTCATAATTTCTTTTACCAGAGTTAAGTCAGTTATCAAAGGGCATAATTTCTTTTACCAGAGTTAAGTCAGTTATCAAGAGGCATAACTCATTAATTACTATTACCAGGGTAATGTCAGTTATCAATAATTACTCGTACCAGAGAAGAGTAATCATAGTTCTGTGTATACAATATCTTTTTCAAGGTATGGCCAACACTTAAGCTTGACTTAATGACAAATCTGCTGATGACGTCAAGGCCTTTTTCAGCAAAATATAGATAAGCTAAAATAAGATGGGTTTGTCATACCAGGACGATGTGACCGGTTGAGATGTCCATGTTGGAGTTGACTGGCTCCTCTGACCTGAAATATTAAATAAATAACTATCATATGGGAGGGACAAAAAAAACAATGTGTAAAAAAAGAAAGAATGGAACTAATCTACGGCAAGCAAGGGATAAGGGGGTGATCTAAACAACTGGTTACTATGGAAAAAAGAAATGATAGAACGCTGCTAAATAAGATTTTCATCACAGTTGTACAGAGATTATGAATATGAACTATGGTCATTACAGGATGTGAGAAAAACTTATTTGACAAGAACATAGCATATTTGACACAGGGGGTAATCCATAGACAAAACATGTTTAACAGTTGATTTGACAGGGGTACTAATTTGAAGGCCAAGCATATTTAACAGGGGTAGCAATTTGAAGGCAAAATATTTTGAAAGGGGGAACAATTTGATGGCAAAGCATATTTGACAATGGTAGCAATTTAAAGGCAAATCATTTTTAACAGGGGAAGCAATTTGAAAGCCAAGCATATTTGACAGGAGTAGCAATTTGAAGACCAAGCATATTTGACAGGAGTAGCAATTTAAAGACCAAGCATATTTGACACGGGTAGCAATTTGAAGACCAAGCATATTTGACAGGGGTAGCAATTTGAAGGCCAAGCATATTTGACAGGAGTAGCAATTTAAAGGCAAATCATTTTTGACAGGGGGAGCAATTTGAAGGCCAAGCATATTTGACAGTGGTAGCAATTTGATGGCAAACCATATTTGACAATGGTAGCAATTTAAAGGCAAATCATTTTTGACAGGTGGAGCAATTTGAAGGCCAAGCATATTTGTCAGGGGATTAATTTGAAGGCATTGTATATTTGTCAGGGGGGGAGCATATTGAAGGCATTGAATATTTGACAAGGGGGGGGGCAATTTGAAGGCATTGCATATCTGTCAGGGTAAGCAATATGAGAGCATTGCATGTTTGTCAGGGTGAGCAATTTGAGGGCATTGCATATTTGTCAGGGTGAGCAATTTGAGGGCATTGCACATTTGTCAAGGTGGACCAATTTCAAGGCATGTTTTAAGTCAAGTCCAGTTACTTAAAATAAATTCTGCAAAATAAGGTGATAAGACCAATGAACATGCCCTCTGAATTTTTTTGTAATTTGTATTGAATAAAAGACAAATTTCTTATGTACAATACCCTGCCATGATTATGTGAAGACTAATAAAGGGGATATGAGAATCAATGAACATGAATGTTGAAAAGAATGATTCAAAAAATCTTGCAATTTTTACAAGTTCACATTTCAATCAAACAAAGTAGTTTTTGCCCTTTGGTCCTTCAAATGGGTACAAATACATTTTGCAATCAACCCATATCTGATTTTCAATATATCATTTTCAAGGGAGGCAATTTGGGAACAAAGCACATTTGGCATTGCCATTTATTAATTGATGTTCAAGTTTCATTAGAATAAGTTTACAAAGAGCCATAAATCTGTTGAAGTTATATATCCTATCTATAACTTGTCATGAAAGGATGTATTGTTATTGAGATTATTTTTAAAATATAGAGTTGAAGACTTCAATTGTTTCAAGTTATTAAAAACTAAACATAAAATATGGACAGACAGACGGACAGATGGACGGACGGACAGGCAGTGTTATACAACAGGGCACCTGGAGTTTTGTGTGGGGCCTAATAAGACAACAATGACAATACCAGGAACACAAGACAAATGCTCAAAAATATAGCTTACATACTGAAGTTTTGAGGGTTATATGTAAATTAATATAATAAAATGACCATATAAAGACAAGGCGTAAAACACATATATAGCATGCTATATATTTTTTTTTATTAAATTATCAATTACATGTTTTATGACCTTTTCCACTGTCGGATCAGCTGTTACACGTATAAACATTCTACTAAGTGAACATGTCTCATATATTTCTTACTGCGAGGAACTAATTCCCTCGGTATCTTGTTGAAAAGACGGATCCAGTCTTGTCAGGCAATTCGGCGATTATTGATGTCACGCTCTAACAACTACGAGGACTAAATCAATATGATTCTTTCACCGCGCAGATTGTGCACAGAATAACAAGTTATACACGAAAACCTGATTGGATAAAATACTACAAATTGCCGAGCCGATTTATTGAGTGATAAGTCTGGCAAGTCATGAGAATTTTACATTCATTACCACGGGATGAAGAGTTTCATTCGGAATAAAGAGCGATGCCAACCATCACTATCCGTTTTATCAATGATATATGGACTGTCGCAATGTTTCACTACATTATTATTATTAATATTCATGGCCCATGTCTTTTCTTGTGTAAGAATTTTCCATCTCAAACCTGTCAATTTTTTTTCCAGATTTCAGAATATTCCACTTTTTTTTTTTTAAATTTAGAAAAAACAATGCTTTTAGCACTGGTATTCCTCCTGTATTAGGTTCAGAATCTTGAAGCCTAGAGAAATTAGGTTTACTTGGTAAAAAATGTCATCTTTTGACTCATTTCTGCTGGCACGTTTCTGGCTCTGGGAAATGGGCATGTATAGGCAAAAATGGAATATTCATGAGAAATGGTTTTGTGTTTTAAAAGCCAAAAAACACTAATTTGAAGTGACAATAATCATCGCCAGGGAATTGGATTAAATTTGATAGTGATTGCATTTTATGTCAAGAATAGTTTGAATTTATTCTGAAGTCAGGACCTTCAAGTTTTATCTGTCAAAATTAAAGTCCACACAAGAATAGGGTTTCAAATCAATGGGAATTTGGTTGTGTTTTTTTAGCAATAGTAGCATTTTCATCAAAATACAAAATTGGCCTACAGATAAATATAGCACCTAGCAAGTGTCCACTCTCACATAAGTTTTATCCATTTTCTGTTAGCCTCTTCAATTGATTTTTTTAATTCTACAAACAAATAAAATGGACTTGGAAACATTTTTATCAAGAACTCTGGGAACGATTTTCTTCATAGAATGTTCTTCAGTACATGCAGCAGTTTGTACCTTGGAGAGATTTTCAGCAGTAGACACTCAAGAAAACCTCTGCTATGTACAAACACGCTCCTTCGAATCTGGATGAAAATTGGCGCACTGTTTATGACACTAATATGATAGTCCCCAAGCTAAAATTAACTAACTCACATTTTCAACCATAATGATAAAAACATGATATCAAATATCCACTATTAGAAACATGGCAAAAAATGAAGAGTAAATCAATGAGGAGACTGTGTAGCCAGATTCTTAAACTTTCTACCTAATCACTGGCCAGATAGCATAAGGCAAGTATGAGGCACCCCCCGGAGAATCATTAAGTTAATACCTTTTTTGCCAAGGCTCTTAACTCGTTGTCCCTGGAGGGCTATAGAAGCCAATGGCTTGCTGTTACATTCTACATCAATTCACCAGACGAGTCTAAAAGGACAGTTTTTATGAGTACAGATAGAAGAAAAAGACATGAATAAGCATCCACAATGTGCACCGAGCCACATTAAACAAAGACAGAAAGATTTATCATGTTCTTCATTGCTTGTTACATGAACATTGTTTGCAGGGTCTGACTTTTAAAAATTGTTTCACTATGTGAATGGTAGTGGTCTACAGAAAAAGTAGCAAAGTACAGCGAGGCCACACTGTAAAGTGAATGATCTGCGGAAGATATATTTTCCATGTTCGTATATCCATGATTGTGAACATTATGCTACATGAAAGTCGATCAAACAAATCATGTACAACATGTTCTATAAACAATTTGATTTCATCGCCGTGCACAACTATTTCAAGTTGGTTGACCCTGCCCTTAGCTCAGATATCCAGCTCATGTGCAGATTGGACAACAACCTACAGAAAAAAGACCCATTGTTTTGAACTCTACAAAGATATGTAACTGCATGACCTCCTCCACAATCTTCATGAAATTAAGTGACAAAAAATTTAAAAATACTTCACTGCCATTAGCAAACAAAGTGTGAACACAAATTTTTGTACGCAGCATTGCTTTCATGTTTAAAGCTGCACTCTTACAGATTGACCATTTTATCAACTTTTTTTATTTTTTGTCTTGGAAAGAGCAATATTTTGCGTTAATATCTGCAAACCAATGATATAAAATTGGTGACAAAAAGTCGGATCATAGCTTTTAATATTTCCGTTTGAAAATAAATGTTTTATGGCTTAAATCGTTTCTAACAGATTAAGAAAAATGCATAACACATCTATTTTTGAACTTAAATATAGAAATCTGCCATCTGATTTTCTGTCAGCAGTCTTATATATCTAGCTTCCATGGATTTTTGCAAAAATTGGCTCGTTCAAAGACAAAAAGAACAAAACACGTTCAATCTGTGAGAGTGCAGCTTTAAACCACTTTATAAGGACAAAAATTAATTAACAGCTCTGTAACACTTTTGTAACTTAATGATCAGACTCAATCTATATATGACATTTATGTCAATAACTGAAAATCGGAAAAAAATCAGTTGAAACAGTTCAGACATGATTCATCGAGCCACATGTGGTGAAGAGCATCGTAGAATTAATGGAAACATGATGTAAATGAAATGACAGAATGGGAATTCATCACTATCAACCTGCTGCAATCACTAATGGAAACAGTGTTATAAAATTGTTTGCTGAACATTTAAAATTTCTTGAAAATAAAATGAAATACAAATAAATGGCAAACTATGGATTGAAAAAAAAATCTTACAAAAATAGATTCTCAACAGAGCTACTTTTAAATCAGAGCTATGGGCCTTACTGTGTATGTTAATATTGTCTCTAGCAACAGCCAAGTTTCATATGGGTATCTTGAGCAGGTTTTAAGTTGTTGCCAAGGTGAAAGTTTCTGCACGACACCCTGCTGCAACGACACCTCCATTATTTGTTTAAAAACTGAGGAGCTCAACATTTTTCAATTGTTTATAATTATAGAATTATTAAAATGCAAAGGTATACAAATCATGGAATACTTTAAAAATCTGAATTCTGAATGCTGGGGAGTTTGGAAAAACTTGGTCACTCCAGGTCTGGTCCTAAATTAACACAACCTCCCTCCACCAGCTAAAACTATAAATTAAGTGTGAGCCTGTTTTAAATCCAGGCTTAATACCAAGGAAATCATACAATTTCCAATGTCCATAACTAAGGTTATTATTCGAAGTTTATATGAATTACATTTTTCTTTACGCTTTCTTCTCAATTCTGTCTGCAATATGTATGATTATGTGTTTTTCTTATGTCTAATTTGTTTATACACCTCTTCATTATATCTGCGTGCTCATGCATAATGCTGGTTTATTCCCATGGGTACGAGTCATTTAAATTAATCCTGTTTAAACCAAATGAATAATTTTTTGTCGTCATGTTCAAGATTTTTCTTCAATTTCCTTAAAAGCAAGTAATTTGCCTTAAGAACTATTTGATACTGAAAACGTTCACAATTCGACCATATAAGGAGAGTCTATTGATCCATGACATTCTTACATGACATTTATATTATGCCTGTTAAGTTTCTATCTAAAATATTGCATGATTCAAACATAGAAAGTGGACACTGGGAAACATGGGGATTACACATATTGAATTCTTGTTTTGTATCACACAGAAGCCTCATGCCTAAACACAAATCAACTTCAGCAATACTCCAAAAAATAAATGGGACATGTTTTGTCAAATTTAAATACTTTTGTGAAGAAAACTATTACAATATATATATATTTTTTTTAAATACTTAAAAATTTTGGTATGAAATAAAAGAAATACTACGTAAGTAGGTAGTCTGTGGGATTTGTAGCACTTTACGTTGCTTGCCTAGAGATACATTTTATAACTCTGCCTGGGATCTCGCGCGATATGGACTTTACGTTTACAACTTAATGTGATACCACCCCACATATTTACAAACTAACATAAGATTCCCTTGTTATTCAACCTCTTTGCAATGGTTAGATTATAGTTTGTCTACTGGCCCAGCCTCTCTTTAAATATACTGATTCACCTGATTAAAATCAATAACGGCTGACTGCTGATTTACGAAAATAAATGTATCGCAGATTTGAGAAATAATGCCATCTCATTCTACAAAATATAATTTCGAACACTTATAAGCCACTTTAGACGTTTTACATTAAATTTGACTGTGTTGAGTAGAGTTATCTTATTTGGGTAATTCCATCTGGTAATTCCATGAGCAATAGGAATGAGACATGGAACTGTATTTATAGATAGTCAATGGTTGGGTTTCCAGAGTTCCTAGAATATTATCCTATTCATTTTACTTACCAACTTGGAGGTAATCTCAGAACAACTGTTGTCTGTTTTCTAGTCCATGCCTTCATGGGCAACTGAGTAGTACCCGGAAATGTTTCTATCTAGACTTCTTTCAATGTTTGTTTTTTCTACTTACATCCTTTTGTAGTTGACCGACATTTAGAATGTTCAGTATAAGATTGAGACACAAGTTGTTATGCATGTCGTCCATCACCTTAGTAACGCTGTGTTCTGTATGGCAACAAATGAAAGGAAAACAAAAATATTTTGATTTGAAAATTTGCCCCCAAGAGTTTTAAAATTTTGAGCAAAGAGTTTTCTCTTGTTCTGTGTTGAGCAGATTAAAGCCAACAATCCCCTTTATGATGAAAATGACAAAAACATGCTGAATCCCAGATTGTGAAATTCTTTTTCCCTTCCCCGTGGCTCAAAGCTTCCTAGTAACAATTGAGTCATCCAACCCCCCTTGATGTGAATTGATTTTCAAATTGTGTATCGATGGGTGACAGCAAAAACGATTCAACTGACACTGCAAATAGAAGCAGTCAGAATGTTTTTGTTTTCCCCTCGTTGCTACGGTCGCACCATAGAGTTATTTTCACTAACTCTGTGATCACATTAATGCACGCTCGATTGGCTACAGGGGAGAGATTTTGAAAACTTTATCAAATTATTGAATAATTTTCTCAATACACTGGTTCCCCTATCATTAGAGGCAATTCAAGTTTGTAAATTTGATAATATTAGGTTACATGAACATCATATTCTGATGTCGGCAGGAAATCCATGGAACTATTAAAGTCTGATGTCAGCAAATTGATGAAAATATAACAATACTAGATTAATAATTGTAAAATAATGTCATTTGTCCTCAAAATGTCACTGAAATACCTTGTCAGGAAAAGTCACTTTATAAATTCTTCATAAAATCATTTCATAAAATAATTTTCGTCAAAAGCTTCTTCTCCATTTTTTTTCAAGACATTTGCATTTCTCTCATGAACTATATTCTTTTTTCACCGAAAATGAGGCAAATCAAATCCATGACAACATTAGCATATCAAAATCACAGTTTTCAACAATCTATCGCTTATAACGCTTGATAATTTCTCAGAAACACAATGTCTGCCATTATAGCAACGCAAAGAAAACTGTCCACAATAATTTCATAATGTTTCGCTTCACCCCTCTAAATCTGTCCACTGTTTTTTCTGCAAAAATCTCAGAATAGTTTTACCACCATTATCATTTTCGCCCCCTCATTTTGACATTTGGTTATTGTTTCGTGACAATTTCCTATACAGGAGACTTGGTAAGGTTTAGAAGGTGCATGTCATCTGAAGCTAAGATCTAACTTTACAAAGGATTGAAATCTTACATGTAGATTTTCTTTAAGATTGCCACCAGCAAGGTATTAGAAGAAATCAATTAATTTCATCACATACGGCTTCTTAATCCAGAACAGTCTTCTATATTGGCTTATTACTTGAAGTGATATTTTTTCCTACTTGATTATGCCTCAGACGTCTGTATGGAACAGCAAGTGAATATAAATTGCTGTTATATATTAGTGTTATTCGGAGGAATGCTTTGCAATTTGAGTGATCGTCCTACTAGACAACTAACTTGAAATTATGCACACTTTGCACTGATGAATTTTGTTATTTGTGTGTACGCAATAAATATAATAGTTATTAGATTTAAACCAATTCCCTGTGATATAAGCCACAGTTTTCTCTAACAAATAAAGTTTCCCATTCCATATTAAAGTTTCTGGAATAACATGCAGCATTTAAACAGAGTCTGGCAAGTCTAAACATATTATATGGCCAAAATGCACGTCTTGAAGTCCTCAGTCTAAAATTCCAGCTTAAAACATACATAAATATTAGCCAAGAAATATTTTCATGTCAATTCCTAATAGCTTAAGTCAGTTCCTAACTTTTAAATCAATTTTTAACTTCAGTCAATTCCTAACTCCTAGCTTCAGTTAATTCCTAACTTCAGTCAATTCCTTACTTCAGTTAATTCCTAACTTCATTCAATTCCTAACTCCTAGCTTCAGTTAATTCCTAACTTCAGTCAATTCCTTACTTCAGTTAATTCCTTACTTCAGTTGATTCTTAACTTCAGTCAACTCCTTACTTCAGTCAACTCCTATTTCATATCAGTCAACTCCTAACTTCAGCCTATTCTTAACTTCAGTCAACTTTTAACTTCAGTCAACTCCTAACTTCAGTCACCTCCTAACTTCAGTCAACTCCTAACTTCAGTCAACTTCAGTGAACTACTAACTTCAGTGATCTCCTAACTTCAGTGAACTCCTTACTTCAGTGAACTCCTTACTTCAATGAACTCCTTACTTCAGTCAACTCATAATTTCAGTCAACTCCTAACTTCAGCCAACTCCTAACTTTAGTCAACTCCTAACTTCAGTAAATTCCTAGTCAATTCATAACTTCAGCTAACTCCTTACTTCAGTCAAAATTCCTAACTTCAGTCAACTCCTAACTTCAGTCAATTCCTAACTTCAGTTAACTCCTCACTTCAGTTAACTCCTTACTTCAGTCAACTCCTAACTTCAGTCAATTCCTAACTTCAGTTAACTCCTAATTTCAGTAAACTCCTTACTTCAGTCAATTCCTAACTTCAGTCAATTCCTAACTTCAGTCAATTCCTAACTTCAGTTAACTCCTAACTTCAGTCAACTCCTAACTTCAGTCAATTCCTAACTTCAGTCAACTCCTAACTTCAGTCAATTCCTAACTTCAGTCAACTCCTAACTTCAGTCAACTCCTAACTTCAGTCAACTCCTAACTTTATTTACTTTAATTACTTGATATGTTTTTAAATACAATTCTTCACTATTTAATATACAAGCCCTGCAGTGGATTTAGGAGAACCATTTAGTATTGCTCATTCAAAAACGGGAAGGAAATTGGAATTTGTTTACGTAACATGCAAAGGTGGTGGGGATTTAACATAGAGCGATGGAGTGAGGGGTAGGGGTTTTAAACGCTGAAATGATATTAAGGTTCATAGGTATGCATATATTGAACATGTTCACACTTACACTTGCTTAATTAAGGCTTTCCTGACATTACTATAAAATGAGGAAACAAATTAAAACAAGGAAAATTCACAAATTAAAATTTATACTTTTAATTTGAATGCATTATCATGTTTAGCTCATTTGACTTAAATGATCAAAACCAAATAAAAAGCATATGATATGGGTACACCTAAAAATAGTAGCCTTTATAAATGTTTTTATTAATCAATAGCTACATGACCATAAATTCCCCAATTAAACAAGTGCTAAAATATTGCTTATATTCTTTTGAATGAGTTAAACATGATAATTATTGCATCAACCGATATAAGGGGCCTTTAATATTGTGTTATATAGAAACACAAAAGCCAATCATATCAAAAGAAAGTTCTTATTTACATTATTTTTGCTACCAAATATAAGAAGTATAGAAAAGGTTTACTAAATGAGGAGAGCATACCTTTTTAGTAGGGTTAATGTATAAAACCTCCATTTTCTAAGAAAGAACAACATTCTAATAACCAACTGTGGCAACTGGACAGAAGCTGATGGGACAAAATGCTATATATACTACTGAGAAACGCCTACATGTATAACAGTGAGCTAAACTGATATGAGTGATGTGGTCAGTGAGGTGTGGATGTCCAACCAAGACGTCTCCAGTTAGGTTCCTTCCAAGGCCACTTTCTTATGGCCTCTCAAAAATGACACAGGTTTTATTTTTTACCAAGGAAACAGACCCAAACCTTGTACATACTGGCTTATAGCTGTAATTACAGGACAGTACATACTGGCTTATAGCTGTAATTACAGGACAGTACATACTGGCTTATAGCTGTAATTACAGGACAGTACATACTGGCTTATAGCTGTAATTACAGGACAGTACATACTGGCTTATAGCTGTAATTACAGGACAGTACATACTGGCTTATAGCTGTAATTACAGGAAAACAGTGTTAGTTTTCAAGCTGGAAATTTAACAGACTTAATACATGTTACCAAAATATGCAATTTCTGCATATTTCCAATAAAGCTTAAATAATCTGGTATAAACCGTCCATAATTCTGATAACCACCACAGACAGACTTACCATGAGGACGTGCTGCTCCGACTAGACGGGCTGCGAACCTGGGCCTCTGACACACTGCCGACGCGTGAGGCTGCTGTATGCAGTGGCTCTGGCTTCTCAGACGACTTACTCTGCATCCTCTGGCGACACAAGTCCTACAAAATATTAAAATTTAAAGCATTACGTTTTGATTGATTAGATAGAAGTAATTGATCATAAAATATTGGACACACTTCTGAAGCAAGATGCCTGGGGCTCGGGCTTCACTGTAGACTTGCTCTGTATCATTTTTGGGTCCAGGTCTTAGTTTAAAGCATTATGTTTTGATTAATAATTAGAAGACATGTTGCGGACAGGTTGTGATTACTCGGTGTGCAGGGGGCTTCTTTCCTTGCCAACAAATTGCCCTGCATCCCATAGCAACAAAGGTCCTAAAAATGATTTTAGAGCATCATGTTTCTGAAGAGAAATATGTTTCTATTATGTGGAACATAAAACTTGGTTGTTGACAGCGATACCAAATTTGCTGTTGACAGCGATACCAGTGTGTGCAGTCGTGAGGCTAAAGGTTACTAACGACTTGCTCTGCTGTCCTCTGACAACACAGGTCCGTTAACATCAGTGTTTTTTTCTGACCAATTTGAGGCCGAAATTCAGCTCAATCCCCCCCCCCCCATTTAATGTTCCATTTGTATCTAATCTTTTCATACATGATGTTAAGCCTTGGATATATGAGGAACTTCAACATCACACCAATCATTACTCTTTTAAAAAACATAGAATAAGAAATTAAAGGAAGAACCCACATCTCTCGGGACAATGTTTGTACAAGAAACAAATCACAAAAGGTTACCCTATTTAAATAGCCCTAACACATAAAAATCTTAACCTAAGAAAACAGGAAGGATTAAGTAACTTGAAAATTAGACATAAAATATGAAGATATCAGCTGGGATAAGCGAAAATCCAAAAATGGCCATAAATTTACACACTAAGCCCCATCCTCTCCTCTCAGGAGACTATAAGCATAAGAAAATGTTTTCTCGTTGCCTGTGGATACCAGAGTTGCAGTTAAACACGGGGATAGCGACAAGAATGCCCCATAATGGACCCGTGACATCTGCAACTGACAACCACTCCAGCTCAGACTACAAATGAGGGTGGGAATCTTGCCCTGTAATTACCAGCAAGTGATTAGGAAGAAAGAAGATTCTTAGAAGTCATGGGATTTCCAAGAGAAAGTATTTAAGGATTTTTTATAAAGCTGCAAAGACGGCTTTCAGTGATGAGCATCTTGAAAGGGAACTTTCGTTTTTCTCTCCACCATGTCTTAAAAAAATCTGCTTAGAGGACACTGCACTTTTGAAGATAAATGATGAAAATCCAGTGAAGATTTTGCATCTGTGAAGATAATGCATCTGTTAAGATTATAATGCATCTGTAAAGATTCATGCATCTATCAGTCAATATACTTCAATGCTGATTGTAACAATACTGCATAAATCCTAAAATAAAATATTAAATGTTTCCTCTCCCATGAACACCACTGAAAAATGGCCACATCCAAACAATTTTATTGCTAAAAATCTAACAATATATTTTTAGAATTTGTACTGTACAGCTAGGAATAAATTTGCTTTGTTTTATTTATTGACGCTAGCTTCACCCGGTTAACATGGAATCATCATATAAATGTTTTTGCTTTTTACTCGCTTGATGTACACAATATCTTCTATAGCCAGCCATGATGTGCATTTTGTGCCCACAATCCCCATTCACAGAATATATAAGTGAGAAATAAGCAACTCTGACTAAGAAAGTCAAGAACTTAAGTCACAAATTCAGTCCCAGGTGACAATTAAAATAAATGGAATCACTTTAAGGTGCAGCATATCTCAATTTACAGAAATGAAATGTTTTGTAAGTACATCAATTTCCAGTTCCCATTTTAATCTAACATTGTGTCTTTGAAAGACAGAACTGCACTTTGCTATAATAAAAAAAAACTTTGGTAATAAATTCATTTTAAGGTTCGGCCAGACCAGTGTCAAAGTTGCAGTTACTGCCGAGCTTGAGGGAGTAGTGTGTACGGTAAATAACCATTAAGTGCGAGTGTTGAACAACATGCCCATGTTTGGTATTTTAAAAAAGATTGTTAAAAAAAATGAGCCATATTATCAACACACGAATCATTCGACTGCTTTTTCGAATAAATATGTCTGAGTAGATATATCAATCTTTTTTGAAACTTTATTGGTAAGGTTTTGAAATGCTGATCTGATTTTGCTGTTAAAGCAGCACTCTCACAGATTTTCCATTTCTACAACTTTTTTATTTTTTGTCTTGGAAAGGGCAATTTTTGTGTGTAAATATCTGTAAACCAATGATATAAGATTGCTGACAAAAAACCGGATCGTAGATTTTAATATTTCCGTTTGAAAAATAATGTTTTATGGCTTAAACCGTTACTAACTGTTTAAGAAAAATGCATAAAACATCATTTTTTTAACTAAAATATAAATATCTGCGATCTAATTTTTGTCAGCAGTTTTATATAACTGGTTTCCATGGATTCTTGCAAAAATTGGCTCGTTCCAAGACAAAAAATAAAAAAATGTTCAAAATGTTCAATCTGTGAGAGTGCAGCTTTAAAATGTTCAATTAAAATGATAACACGGACATAATGTTTAACTGAAGATCTTGAACTTAGTATATTTCATTGTACACTTCAGTTTTTGTTTTTGACTGAAAAAGGGGCTGCTATTCGGCTCCATTTACAATCCCCCAAAATATACTTTCTTCACAAAATTTGACTCAAAACTCACAATCAAATTTTTTTTATTATTTTTTTTATGAGCTCTTAATGTGGCAACTAGTACAGTTTTGTTTAAATGTATTCCTAATCTCTCTATTTCTTATTCTTCAACTTCCTTATCTTAAAGTGCCTTTGCGTTGTTTCCTTGTTTGGGATATACTATCGTTAACACACAGTTTTTGGGCATTTTGTCGCTGTTTCCAAAATTCTGAGGGACCTGGCCCCTAAAGATTCACAAAAAGTTGGTGGGAACACACTGCACTATAGTTGAAACAAATGGCCCCAGTATGTTCATTCCTACTACCACATGTTTTTTTAATTTCAAGTCCAGTCAAGAATGTTATGACATTAAAACAGATTTAGTGTAGTGGATTCCTCTTTATTCATCTGATTTGTTGTTCTTGAAAAAATATGTTCACAACTGATTCCAAATTCATTCCAAATAAACACTGACTTCTAGTCTTGAAGTTGTCATTTTTTTATTTCTCTAAATACTGACCCACACTAAATCTTCTTGGGTAGTGGAAGGGGAAACAAAGAATATGGCCCCAATATTTAATAGAATAGAAGAAGCCCGACATTGGTAGAAAAGCAGAGATGAGACTTACACATCGTCTGGACCCTTAAAGTAAGTTAGAAAATGTGCTCTACTCAGTGTTTTTTCCTTCCCTTTAATTTGTGTCTGGAAGGGTGACAACTAGCTCTAGTTACGACCGTCTACTCTCCTGCTAATAGCTTTATGTTGACAGTATTTCCAGGCTGTAGGCTAGTTCTAGGACATTTATTGCTATGGTCAGATTGACACACAAATTTGGTATTGTAGACCAGCGGCTGCATGATTAACAATACTAGTGAGTTTCGTACTATCAGAACATTTTAACGGGTAGATCTGCATTCTTAAAAATCTTTTAACTAGCTACAAAGCCAATCCTAGCATTCCAGTCCTGAGATATCAACAGAAGTGGTTCCAGGAGTTGGCATTAGACATAGCACAATTTTGACAATTGCACCCCTAAACCAAGAGCCAAATATGTAGGTAAAGGGGACTTGGGTAAACCCTAAGACATTTTTGGATATTGGTGGTCTGAATTGGTGGGTTCGGGTGTATACTATTTGTTTTTCTCTGACATTGGACATTTTTAGCAAGGAAAAAAATCTGAGATTGAAACCATCACAATGTTTTAAGACGATGCATAATCTGGCAAGAATTTGTGTGTCAAACGTTTTATGAGTACCTTACCGACAGCTTTCATGTAGGTGCATACAATAAACCATCCATTACGCCAAATGTACATCTGGAAATCTAGATCTTAACATCCTAATTATGGAGGGATTACCTTGTCAATTTACTCCTCCAACACAACACGTTTCAGTTTATTTCATACAAAAAAATAGGATTACAGAGATGAAAAGCATACAGTTTGTCAACACTAATTTGAATGGCATGATCCATGCCTTAGTGACAAGTTGTATATGAAAATATAAGTAATCTAGCACTATTTAAGAATGTGAAACTAAGCAAACAAAAAACTGTTAAAAATCTTTTAGCACAATGCAATCTGTAAATGACGGGGAGGAAAAGTAATATTGCAGGATCACTCTACTAATACTATTACATTTCACACAGTGTGGACATGATGTCCATTGCCATGACAACCAGCAAAACTAAAGAAACATGATCCTGACTTTGCACTGAATGATTCGGTCAGGAAATATATGTACTTTTATTTTTTTTCAGAGTATTTTGAGACAGACAGTACAAAACCTGACAGACACAGATAGCAGGAAACATTGCAAGAACACTTGTGCATTCTCTAAACAAAAAAATATTCTTGTTGCATTTTTTCAATTTCCAAATTCAAATTTTATGTTACACTACAATGTAAGCCTTTTATAATAAATTATTACTACTTCAATGGGTTAAGTGGCTTATATTGTGGCAGTCTTTTTTCTGAACTTATTTCCTATCTTGCAGACTTTATCACATAATCTTGTCATATCTTATCTGGGTTTATCTGGTCATATTCACACACCTGGTAGTCTTTGGAAGCTGCATCGTTGGTCTCCTGTGTAGACGTGATCTGTTGGAGTTTGTCCTTGGAGCGGGAATTGCGCCGGATCAGGTACACGACGACCACCGCTAGCAGGATCCCGGCAATACAGCCACACAGCACGAACGTCAGCACAAAGTAGCGATCATCGTGGGACTTGTACTCAACCTCCGTCTGAAATATTACAAAGGAAGTGTTAGGTTACAGTATACTATTACTCATTGTCATTTGCTATCAGCACAAAATGAGAGAATTAAGTAGTGAATATGGAGATATTCAACCATTATCTGAAGTAAAGGAAACTGTAGTTTGAATTATAATGTCAGTCAACATCTTCTGTTTAATTTTCACAGAACAAATATCAGCAACTAGAGCTTCTTGATCTGGAGTTTAACTCCATCTAAACTACACACAGTCCAGCTCTGGTGTTCATTATGTGAAACTTGTTCATATCAGTTCTGATGAGATTCTTGCATTACTCCATATTTGGCACTAGTTCTATGGATCACTGTTACAATGCCATGGTTACAGCTACAGTTTTTTTGTGTGTGTGCTGGTGTATGGCACTGACACCCAGACCTAAGTTAAATGTCCCTCCCAGAAGACAGTTAATTCTTTAAGTGGCAAGCTGGGACCTGCCTCCCCTGGGGTGACAGTCAATTGTCTTACCAGTAGATTACTAATACAACACAACTTGTCCTATGCAATGGCAATGAGCGTAGATCATAAAAAATTGAAAATGATTTATTCTTCGTAAAGTCTGTTCTGGGTAAAAGCATTTTCAATATTTTCATATCCTATGATTACTTGAGGTATATAGTATCAGAGTGGTCAAGAAAAGAAAATTGAGATAAAAATAATTCTGCTGATTAAAACTTGCCTATAATTCCATCTCCCTTGAATTTTGATCCTTTATGCTTTATAAACTATAGCCAAGAAAATGTCTTTATTTTTGAAAAAGTAATTAAAACAATGCTTAAATTATGTCATATAATAACGGGTGACCCTTTAAATTACACTTAATTAATACATTGACATAATTATGTTTAAAACACCAACATATTGCATTACAATAAAAAGTATTCTTACAGGTGCATTTAATAAAAGAAAATGTTGTAAGCTGTATTTATAACAAGTTCTAAAAATAATAATATTGTTTTTAAAATTAAAAAAAAAAGTAGTGATATATAACTGATACATGAACGCTCTGTATTTTTATCAAAACAGTTTTTTTTCTAGTTATTATATTTTTCACATCTTTTCCAAATCAATTATGGGCCTAAATTATCACCATAAAATGTTATTAAAAATTAACAACTACAATTTATTTTGATTAAATATACTGCAAAAGATTTTAATTTTCATGAAGAAAATAAAAAGATTTAAAACAAAATATTCAATACAAAATAACATCCATTTAGCAAATAAGAGAAAACAAAATTAATAATTAATAATTGTTTATTAATAAAAATGTTTTTAGAAAATATATCAATTCAATTTTCTTCAAATTCTTTCTTAATTTAAAAAAATAAAAAACTTGTTCAAATAATATACAAATGCAATTACATACCTATGTATTGTACATGCACATTTATATGTGGTCTATTTCATTGGAACATAAAATGTCCTCCACTACAGCTGAGCTCCGCATTGCAGTGTGAATAACTGAAAACTGTCTCTGCCCATATCACAATTCTATAAATCTTCGCGAGATCTAACCTGCAGTCCACGGCTAACTCTCAACAACCTGACAACCCGTTAAAATGCCTTCCCCTTAAAGCCTACAAGTCGCGTGCTCGGAGTGGAGGCCCCCTCGTAGTGTATATTTCAGTGTGTTTCACTGTGCCGTTAACATTTATTGATTGTCAACCTCTTGGCTAATGACAGATTGGTTGCCATGGTAACCAAATTCAGCTGCCTTGTAGGCATTTTATCATATTTAGAAGATAGCGAGGAATCAGTGAAAAATCTCTGCACGTAAATTTACGGACTGCAATACCACATTATGCAACACCCTGAAAAATTAATCCATGTTCAGTAAACATACAAGTATTTTTTAGTATGAGCATTGCTCAAAGTGGTCCTGATCAGGAACAGAGTATTGACGATCCTGTCACCATGCAACGTTATTCGCTGCCAAATATTCGACACTGATAGGTTGAAGACAATTGGCCTAGACAATCACATTACAATCATTGACTGCAGGAAACAAACCTCGCGAATGCAGCTGTCGGGCACGCTGTCTTCAATTTAAATCAAGCGCTAAGTATGGTTTCCTTTTCTTGCAACATTGTGTTTTAATAAGATATTGTTACATGTACATTTCCAAAAAATGTCCATATTTTTTAATGGCTATTATAATGCCATCTATGTTGTGTGTTTTTCATTCCTTTTTTTTATTCCGTTGCTTTCATCTGAAGAAGAATAAAAGCGGCAATGTGTTGTGAGAGTGGGAGTCTGTCTTATTCTAGATGTGTTGTGGAAGTGGAAGTCTGTCTTATTCTAGATGTGTTGTGGAAGTGGGAGTCTGTCTTATTCTAGATGTGTTGTGGAAGTGGGAGTCTGTCTTATTCTAGATGTGTTGTGAGAGTGGGAGTCTGTCTTATTCTAGATGTGTTGTGGAAGTGGCAGTCTGTCTTATTCTAGATGTGTTGTGAGAGTGGGAGTCTGTCTTATTCTAGATGTGTTGTGAGAGTGGGAGTCTGTCTTATTCTAGATGTGTTGTGGAAGTGGCAGTCTGTCTTATTCTAGATGTGTTGTGAGAGTGGGAGTCTGTCTTATTCTAGATGTGTTGTGGAAGTGGGAGTCTGTCTTATTCTAGATGTGTTGTGAGAGTGGGAGTCTGTCTTATTCTAGATGTGTTGTGGAAGTGGGAGTCTGTCTTATTCTAGATGTGTTGTGAGAGTGGGAGTCTGTCTTCTTCTAGATGTGTTGTGGAAGTGGGAGTCTGTATTATTCTAGATGTGTTGTGGAAGTGGGAGTCTGTCTTATTCTAGATGTGTTGTGGAAGTGGGAGTCTGTCTTATTCTAGATGTGTTGTGGAAGTGGGAGTCTGTCTTATTCTAGATGTGTTGTGGAAGTGGGAGTCTGTCTTATTCTATATGTGTTGTGGAAGTGGGAGTCTGTCTTATTCTAGATGTGTTGTGGAAGTGGGAGTCTGTCTTATTCTAGATGTGTTGTGGAAGTGGGAGTCTGTCTTATTCTAGATGTGTTGTGGAAGTGGGAGTCTGTCTTATTCTAGATGTGTTGTGAGAGTGGGAGTCTGTCTTATTCTAGATGTGTTGTGGAAGTGGGAGTCTGTCTTATTCTAGATGTGTTGTGGAAGTGGGAGTCTGTCTTATTCTAGATGTGTTGTGGAAGTGGGAGTCTGTCTTATTCTAGATGTGTTGTGGAAGTGGGAGTCTGTCTTATTCTAGATGTGTTGTGGAAGTGGGAGTCTGTCTTATTCTGGATGTGTTGTGAGAGTGGGAGTCTGTCTTATTCTAGATGTGTTGTGGAAGTGGGAGTCTGATTCACAATAATTCTCTTCAGCAGCTTTCTATATGTGAAGCCTGTTACTGCCTGTAAGTGCAGTAAGTTTACTGCCTGAAATGCCTATGCTAGTCATTGTCTGTATTGCAGATAAGATTAGTGCCTGAATAGCAGACAGGTTACTGCCTGAATTGCAGATAGGTTAGTGCCTGAATAGCAGAAAGGTTAGTGCCTGAATACAGATACATGAAGGATAGTGCCTGAATAGCAGAAAGGTTAGTGCCTGAATTGCAGATAGGTTACTGCCTGAATTGCAGATAGGTTAGTGCCTGAATAGCAGAAAGGTTAGTGCCTGAATACAGATACATGTAGGATAGTGCCGGAATAGCAGATCGGTTAGTGCCTGAATTGCAGATAGGTTACTGCCTGAATTGCAGATAGGTTACTGCTTGAATAGCAGATAGGTTAGTGTCTGAATAACAGATAGGTTAGTGCCTGAATAGCAGATAGGTTAGTGCCTGAATAGCAGATAGGTTAATGCCTGAATAGCAGATAGGTTAGTGCCTGAATAGCAGATAGGTTAGTCCCTGAATAGCAGATAGGTTAGTGCCTGAATAGCAGATAGGTTAGTGCCTGAATAGCAGATAGGTGACTGCCTGAATAGCAGATAGGTTAGTGCCTGAATAGCAGATAGGTTAGTGCCTGAATAGCAGATAGGGTAGTGCCTGAATAGCAGATAGGTTAGTCCCTGAATAACAGATAGGTTAGTGCCTGAATAGCAGATAGGTTAGTGCCTGAATAGCAGATAGGTTAGTGCCTGAATAACAGATAGGTTAGTGCCTGAATAACAGGTAGGTTAGGGCCTGAATAGCAGATAGGTTAGGGCCTGAATAGCAGATAGGTTAGTGCCTGAATAACAGATAGGTTAGTGCCTTAATAACAGATAGGTTAGTGCCTGAATAACAGATAGGTTAGTGCCTGAATATCAGATAGGTTAGTGCCTTAATAACAGATAGGTTAGTGCCTAGATAGCAGATAGGTTAGTGCCTGAATAGCAGATAGGTTACTGCCTGAATAACAGATAGGTTACTGCCTGAATAGCTGATAGGTTACTGCCTGAATAGCTGATTCTGCCTGAATAGCAGATTTTATACTGTAAGACTCAATTCTTCTTGTTGATATTCAATTAAACTAATGTTAAAGCATAACAGATGGTCAGTAAGAAAAAGAGCAACATTAGCAAATGCCAGCACTTTTCTGTTGTTCATTTCCAGGAAATAATGGGATTCAAATTATAAACCATGTAAACCAAAATTGACCCAAGAAAAAAATAATCAACGTAAAAATCATCTTTCAAACCATAAAGAACAGCACCACACATTTCTACCTTCTTATTCAAGTATCTTATGGGGATCATCTGTATTCTGGTAAGGGACCCTTTTTCTCCCAGAAATAGATTTTTTTTCTTCAAAAACTCGATAAATAATGAAAATTTTCAAATAAAATGTCATAGAGAAAAAGTTGATCTAAAAATCAGAATGATAAGATATATAGTATATGCTTACTTTTTAAATAAATTATTGTGCCAATCACTATTAAATCCATTTAAATAAAAGTGTTCTGTACATTTAATTTGACTACCCAAAAAATATGTCATTAGTTAAAAATAAATATCAATATCTTCACCAGGCTGACAATATTTTTCTATTAAATTGATTATTTTGCTCTGTTGTACGTAATAAGCAAGTATTATTGGTAGAAATATATTTCCATTTTGCAGGTGTCATAAGGCACAACTTGGTGCAATTTCAATATAAATTGCTTATTTTCAGAGATAACCAGGCAGTTTCATTTGATTAAGTAACAAACTATCAGTAAGTGTATGAGAAATATTTATAATGGAATTGCTAAGGTGGGCGACGAGCCAGTATACGTTTGAATGTCAAGGGCAAGAGTGACTAGCCAGTATATGTTTGTTTGTCAAAGGGCATGAGGGACGAGCCAATATATGTCTGTTATGTCAAAGGGCATAAGCGACTAGTCAGTATATGTCTGTTTGTCAAAGGGCATGAGCGACTAGCCAGTATACATTTGTATGTCAAAGGGCATGAGCGACTAGCCAGTATATGTCTGTTATGTCAAAGGGCATGAGCGACTAGCCAGTATACATCTGTATGTCAAAGGGCATGAGCGACTAGCCATAATATGTTTTTATGTCAAAGGGCAAGAGCGACTAGCCAGTATTTGTCTGTATGTCAAAGGGCATGAGCGACTAGCCAGTATACGTCTGTATGTCAAAGGGCATGGGCGACTAGCCAGTATACGTCTGTATATCAAAGGGCATGGACGTCTAGCCAGTATATATCTGTATGTAAGGTGGGCGACTAGCCAGTATCATGTCTGTATGTCAAATGGCATGGACAACTAGCCAGTGTATATTTGTATGTCAAAGGGCATGAGTGACTAGCCAGTATATGTCTGTATGTCAAAAGGCATGGGCAACTAGCCAGTATACATCTGTATGTCAAAGGGCATGGACGACAAGCCAGTATACCTCTGTATGTAGGGTGGGCAAGTAGCCATAATATGTCTTTATGTCAAAGGGCATGAGCAACTAGCCAGTATACGTCTGTATGTCAAAGGGCATGGACGACAAGCCAGTATTTGTTTGTATGTAGGGTGGGCGACTAACCAATATCTGTCTATATGTCAAAGGGCATGAGCAACTAGCCAGTATAGGTCTGTATGTCAAAGGGCATGAGTGACTAGCCAGTTAATGTCCGTATGTCAAAGGGCATGGATGACAAGCCAGTATATATCTGTATGTAGGGTGGGCAACTAGCCAGTATATGTTTGTTTGTCAAAGGGCATGAGGGACGAGCCAGTATATGACTGTATGTCAAAGGGCATGAGTGACTAGGCAGTATATGTCTGTATGTCACAGGGCATGAGTGACTACCCAGTATATGTCTGTATGTCAAAGGGCATAAGGACTAGCCAGTATATGTCTGTATGTCAAAGGGCATGAGTGACTAGGCAGTATATGTCTGTATGTAGGGTGGGCGACTAGCCAGTATTTGTCTGTATGTCCAAGGGCATGAGTGACTAGCCAGTATATGTCTGTATGTCACAGGGCATGAGTGACTACCCAGTATATGTCTGTATGTCAAAGGGCATAAGGACTAGCCAGTATATGTCTGTATGTCAAAGGGCATGAGCAACTAGCCAGTATACGTCTGTATGTCAAAGGGTACTTGCGACTAGCCAGTATATGTCTGTATGTCAATGAGCATAAGCAACTAGCCAGTATACATCTGTATGTAGGGTGGGTGACTAGCCAGTATTTGTCTGTATGTCCAAGGGCATGAGTGACTAGCCAGTATATGTCTGTATGTCAAAGTGCATGAGCAACTAGCCAGTATATGTCTGTATGTCAAAGGGCATAAGGACTAGCCAGTTTATGCCTGTATATCCAAGGGCATGAGTGACTAGCCAGTATATGTCTGTATGTCAAAGGGTACTAGCGACTAGCCAGTATATGTCTGTTTGTCAAGAATTACATCCCACCAACATGGTGATACTTCGATATTTTTAAAAAACATACTATTATTAAATTTATTTCCTTGAAAAATCGATGACTGTATACTTGTACTGTCAGATTTGGTCATGTCTTTATATTAAGCTTATTAACCTCTTATTTATCAAATCTTACATTTAAGGGAAAAATGTCTACATTAATTAAATCAATAAATCACCAACTAAAGAAAAAGAGGTTTCTATAATTACAAAAATCAGAAAAATAATAAGCTTTCCTCTAATTCCTCCAACTTTCTGTTCATGTCTTAAAGTCAGATTAAAATCAAAGGAAAAAGCTAATTTGAGACATTTCAGGTATAAACCCATTAAAGGTAGTCTTTTGTACACCGCTCTTGGAAAAGGAAAAATGTTAATGGTATAATAATTGGCATGGTATAAAACTAGACCACCTGATGAATTGACAGAGGTCTTTATGAGGAAGCCAAGTCAGGAATGAAGGTATCTTTTTTCACATAAATGGAGCCTGTTTAAAAAGACCATTTCTAACCAGAGTGCTTTTGAGACTGAGTTCAAGCGAACCTCCGAGCTTCTCTCACAAAATCAAGACACATTTAAATCGCAGGACTGTGCAGCTATTTGCGGACTTTCAACGGCTATTGAGACAATAAAGCAACACAGTTCAGTGCTCCAGCCAGGATTTGAAAAGGGCAGGGTGGAGTTTTGAAAAGGGCAAACTACATGAGTCGTGGAGGGCCATTGGGGGGTGGTTGTGGGAGGGGTCCACCCCTGTCACAAGGGTGTATTTTTTTATTTTTTTTATTTTTTTTTTGGGGGGGGGGTCTCCACCTAGAATTTGTTTTGTGTTCATACTCAATTTAAATCATTTTCCATGATTTCCAGACTTGAACAAAAAAAGTTTTTTTCTCCAAATTTGGAAGGGTGTGTTTGAATATGAAAATCAAAACTTGTCATTTTGTCTGTGGTAGTATGATTGTACTCGTCTGTAGTCTTCTTTAGTGCAATGTCACATATTTCTCCAAAAAATCATGTAAAATGAAGAAAAAAAACAAAGACAGTTAAACATTTGAAGCAATCAAATAAATAAATACACAAAAAACAAATATGTAGGGGACGAATCTTTGTTCGGTACGATCGGGATTGGGTACGAATGTTACATTCAGCCTGGCTGTTTTTTAATTGTCTTTGGTATAATAATTCTTAATATGCTAATGTTTTAGAATAAAATGACAACAAGAGCACCGCGGAGTGGGTGCCAACGCTCGTCTGTTTTTTAAATTCCAAGTCGAAAAGGGGGGATAACTCAATATTAATTAAAGGCAAAATTATATGACCTGCTATAAACATGCATAGTGTTAATAGGAACACGTGTAGCAAGTTTAATGTGAAAATGTTGAACGGTTTTTGAGTTATGAGGTAAGGTTAAAGTTTTTGGACGACGACGACGACGCAGACGCAGACGCAGACGACGCCGACGACGCCAAGGCTATCACAATAACTCGACTTTTTTTCTTCGAAAAACAGACGAGCTAATAAAAATCACTGCCCTTGCTATAAAAATCACTTAAAAAACATAGAACATTGATAAAATAACTCCAAAATTCGTTCTAACAAAATGGCGGTTTCGGCGAATTTTGACATGATCGTAACCATGATAGGTAAACACTACATAAAGCATCAACATATATTTGTGGGTAACAATGAAATTTTTATCATGAATATTTTACAAATAAACTTAAAAAAACATTTACTGAAACAGTGATGTATTTGATAGTGTTAGCGCCACCTTTGTTATGTTTACAAATCGGCAGTGACTGTCTGCTTCAAATCAACAATGTTTAAATGGCGATTTTCGCCAGTACAATACAATTATAAAAGATTTAGTTGTGCTTGACAACATTTTTCATCATCCCTTCGCATTTTCTATCGCATTTCACGAACTTTCATCATTAAATGAACAAATTCTCAATATATATTCTGATTGGCTGACATTCAATAGCTCCGCCTCCTGCCGATGTTTCCCTATTTGTCTCTTCTTAATTATTGGATTAGAAGATGACCGATTATGAATACACAGGTCGTCTGCTCACTACACAAATACACAATTAGCTGTCATATGACTTGGACAAGGCACATTGGAAGATGAAAGGGCAGTACGGCATATTTTAAGCAGTCAATGGGGGCATGGTGACACCTAGCGCGAACACTATTATCATAAGTATTACGTAATTTGTCTCAATTATGACAGCGGAATAAGGGCTGTTGATATTTTATAATGATTTCAATAGTAAAAAGGGCACTAACGGGATAATTGGTGCTGATAAAGCATTTGTGAAAAGGGCACTACTCAAAAAGGGGGCAGGGTAAGAAAAGGGGCACGGGTGCTGCGCCATTGAAAAACGGGCTAGCTGGAGCACTGCAGTTTATTAGACGCCAGCTTTTAGTTCAACCTTTTTGCATCTGGAAGGCATTTTAACTTCTCTTTCCCTAATGGCAAGTTTCTCTATCAAAATTCTATCAAAGTTAGACAAAGAAAAACATACTGATTTAGTTCCTTATACAAATATTGTGTTGGGTCAAACCATACCTCTCACACAGGAATACATAATCCCATTATACCACAAATACTTCTATTGCTTATTTTGTTATAAAAAATGAATTAATTTCTAGACATAATTTATTAATAGAATACAAGTTTCATTTTATTCAATAATTGAATGCTTTACAAAGATTGTATGTCTACTGAACAAAGGCAATCCTGTTTAATTATGATGTACATTGAGTTATCTTATTATCAAACTAGACTGTTAGTTCTAAATCCTCATTATGTTATACGGAATGATGACATTTACCCGGAAAGGACTTTTTTACAGTACTGTTTATTAATCTTTAAAAGGGGAAGGTTCACAAAATCTCATTTGAGGCCCCCACACCATTAAAAATAATAATCAGTTTTGATATTAATATTTATGCTATGATAAAATATAAACTGTAACTAATATGATGACATTTGTTTTTCACTTATCACCAAGCCAAGCGTCATGTCAAAATCCCTCTCTCTTTTTACAATATATTGCTTTCATTTCTTACACTTTATCATCTTAAATGTTACACTCAAACTTACTGTTAAGTTTTTATCTACATTAATGACCCCGGTGTTTGTTTGTTTTTAGCCAACCGGTTAGGCTATTACATGATTTCAAGACAAACTGACATATATATTCCACAAATGGAAAGACACTATTGAGACCCAAGACATAATTTTACTATTCAAGGACCATAACTCTTGTAAAACCAACTGAAATGTGACAGAAATGGCAGGTGCACACTGACCAATATTCCTATGAAGTTTCATGAATGTAGGTGCAACACTTTAGCTAAATCATAACTCCTGTAAGGCCGAAGCAAAATGTGACAGAAAATTGCAGGTGCTGCCCATCCTGACCAACATACTGATGAAGTTTCATGAGTGTATGTGCAATTTTGTTTGTTCAACATGGGCCACAATATTTTTCCAAACCTTTTTTTTGCCAGATCAAGGGCCATAATTCTTGTTAGTCTGAGTGCAATGTGTCAGACATGGTAAAGGCACAGCAGCCATGCTGACCAACCATTGTAAGAAGTTTCAATAAATTCCATCCAGATTTTTACAAGTAAAGTTCCTGACAAGAAAAAGTAACAAAGGGGAATAACTCTGTAATAAGCTAAAATTGAGTTCTGGTTTTTGTACACTGCGCTTCCACTCATTATGTTCTATCTTTGTATAAAGTTTAATTAAATTCCATCATGTGGTATTTAAGTTATGCTTTGGACAAGGAAAATCACAACAGACCAACCCTACCAATCACAGTGCATCTCCAATATACCCTCTTCAAAATTCGTAAGCCGGAGGGTATAAAACAGTTGGACATTAAAACTAATGAAATTGTTTTGTTCTTTTCTACAAAATCTTATATTGCATGCTTCGCAATAGAAACAGGATTTTCTTAGCAGCTAAGTCTGCAAAGTAAATCTGAGCGGTAAATGAGTTTAAAATGGATATTTTTGCTTCAGGGATCTCTTCTTCTCTGTAGAAAGCACAATTAGACATCCGTGTGCATTTCTCCGATTTCTTTTTACATTCATTACTGTTACCATGGCAACAGTTTATACAAGTAATTATATAGCTACAGAATGTTTAGTAAAAAAATGAATCCTCTTTAAATTTGGTTTCTATTTGACATTTGGTTGCATTCCCCTTCCGATGGGAACACCATAAAGAAAGATCACCAGACCATTATAGTAATAGGGCTGTAATTTATTGGGAAAACTTTTGCCGCTAGATAAGTATTCATGGAAAAACGACACTTTTCCTAAAAACCTGACATGTATAAAATATTGAATCAAGTAACAAAGTAAAAAATTTCATGAAGGCTCTTTTTTCTGCCTAAAAAAATCTTCATAAATAAAGATGATTTTGGCCCTTGAAATCTAAGCTGTTCTAAAACATGTGCCAATATGAACAGTTTGTCTTTCAATGAACAGCACATAATATTACTACTCAAAGTTTGCTAAGCACCAAAACTATACACATGCATACCTTATACTACATTTGAAATACAGTTTTAAAAAGTATTTATACTTTTAGATAGATGATTTATTTAATGATGTCGACAGTTTTTAAAGGATTTTTTTTTGTTCTCTGTGACTTTTTAGAAGTTTAGTAGGGTGACCCTTGAAAATAAAAAAAAATGATTGAATGTGAAATTTTGTAAATTTGCTAAAAAAGGAATATTGTAAGCTGGTATAGGATTAATATCGGGTATGTGACCCGTTGCTGTTAATAACAGCTTCACATCGCCTCCTCATGCTCCCTATAAGGTTCCTGATGGTTCTTTGTGGAATATTGTTCCATTCTTGGACCAACATAACACCAAGCTCCTGGAGACTTCTTGGTTGGACCTGACGTGCTGAAAGTCTAACCTGTAGCTCATTCCACATGTGTTCGATGGGATTGAGGTCAGGGGATCGTGCTGGCCAGTCCATACGTGTTATACCCTCTATGTACAGATACCTCTGTACAATATGGGCAGTATGGGGGCGGGCATTATCGTCCATTAAAATGAACTGATCACCCACTGCACAAGCATACAATCTCACCTGGGTATCCAGGATCTCATCTCGATACCGCTGGGCAGTCAGTGTACCTTGGTTAAGGACCACGAGATCCGTGCGTCCATCCCAGCTGATCCCGCCCCAGACCACAATGGAGCCGCCGCCATAGCGATCATGTTCAGCAATGTTTGCCGCATGGAATCTCTCGCCTGGTCTCCGCCACACCCTTGCACGCCGATCGGTGTAATCAAGGCAATACCTGGACTCATCTGTGAAGAGTACATGTCGCCAATCCATTCGACGCCAACCAACATGATCCAAGGCCCAATCATATCGTGTCTGGCAGTGGTTCCGAGAAAGCGGAATGCGTATACACGCTCTTCGTGACCTAAGACCACGTTCGTGCAACCTAGATCGAATGGTTTGAGTAGAAACTCTGACCCCTGATGCATTCTGGAGGTCGGCGCGAAGCTGTGTCGCTGTCGCGAAACGACTTCTGCGAGCCTGAATAACCACAAAACGGTCTTCAGCTGCAGTTGTTGCCCTTTCTCTGCCACCAGCATGTCTCCTAAGTGGTGTACCATACTGAAGAAACCTCGCCCAGGCCCTGGTGACAACTGTATGGTGCACACCAAGGGCCTCCCCTACCTGGCGATGGGTAGCCTCTTGTTCCACCATCCCAACTGCCCGCCACATTTCTCCATTTGACAAATGTCTTCTAACATTTCCGTTTTCCATAATTAACTCATACAACTTCAGATTTTTAAGTTGAAGTGAAGATTAAATACCCTACACATTTCGAGTACATGTTTTCAATGCACCTAAAAAACGTGAAAACCGAGGGGTACATCATTTCCATGCCATGCACGAATGATTTACCCGTTATTGACGCTTATGTGTACACTGGTAATCATGTCAATACATCACCAAACCGTATCCAATAAGCATATCGCAAATATATTAAATGCATACTTCATAGTGGTGTGGGCATTTTTTGGTGCTTAGCAAATTTTGAGTAGTATAGTTCAAACTAGATCTATCACTGAAGGTGATTAATAACCCAGCACACGGCCTTATATGAAATTGCAGTTAACTATTTGGAAAGCCAACCTATAAATGACAACTTTATTTTATGGACAATCGTCAGTTATTCATTTTTTTATTATGTTTTTTAAAGTTAGAAAAAAGGCTTTAAACAATATCAGTGATGCTAATACTGAGATGTTAATACTGATATATTTGATGTTTTAAAGAACAGAATATACGATTGCCTATGACCATCTATAAATGAGCTAAGTTACTTTTTTTCAAGTTATGCTCCCGACAAGAAAAAAGTAACCAAGGGCAATAACTCTGTAATTGACTGAAATAGAATTGCGGTTCCTGTACACTGTACTTCCTCTCATTACGATCTATCACTGTATGACGCTTTATTAAATTCCATCCAATAGTATTCAAGTTATGCTCCCGACAAGAAAAAAGTAACAAAGGGCACTCTGTAATTGGCTGAAATAGAATTGCGGTTCCTGTACACTGCACTTCCTCTCATTATGATCTATCACTGTATGAAGTTTTATTAAATTCCATCCAATAGTTTTCAAGTTATGCTCTTGACAAGAAAAAGTAACAAAGGGCAGTACCTCTGTAATTGGCTGAAAAAGAATTGCGGTTCCTGTACACTGCACTTCCTCTCATTATGATCTATCACTGTATGACGCTTTATTAAATTCCATCCAATAGTTTTCAAGTTATGCTCCGGACAAGTAAAAAGTAACAAAGGGCAATAACTCTGTTACTGGCTGAAATAGAATTGCGGTTCCTGTACACTGTACTTCCTCTCATTATGATCTATCACTGTATGAAGTCTTATTAAATTCCATCCAATAGTTTTCAAGTTATGCTCCGGACAAGAAAAAGTAACCAAGGGCAATAACTCTGTAATTGGCTGAAATAGAATTGTGGTTCGTGTACACTGCACTTCCTCTCATAATGATCTATCACTGTATGAAGCTTTATTAAATTCCATCCAAAAGTTTTCAAGTTATGCTCGGGACAAGAAAAAAGTATTAAAGGCCATAACTCTGTAATTAGCTAAAATAAAGTTATGGTTTTTGTGCACTGCACTTCCTCCCATTGTGCTTTACCTTTGTATGAAGTTTCAATAAATTCCATCAAGTAGTTTGCAAGTTAATGTCTGGAAAAAAAATTGACAGCAAAAAATAAAAAAGGGCAATAACTCAGTAATTAGCTAAAGTAGAGTTATGGTTCTTGAACACTGCACTTTCCCTCATTGTGCTTTACCATTGTATGAAGTTCCAATGCATTCAATCCAGTACTTTTCAAGTTATACTCCGGACAAAAAAAGTAACAATGGGCAATAACTCAGTAATAAGCCAGAATAGAGTTATGGTTATTGTACACTGCACTTCCTCTCATTATGCTCTACCATTGTATGAAGTTTAATCCAATTCCATCTAGTAGTTTTTAAGATATGCTCCAGACCGACCGACCACAGGGTGACTCCAATATACCCCCTTCAAACTTTGTTTGTCGGGGGTATAAATATGTAATGAAGATTGAAACTGACTATGTTTCTCTTTTTTGATGTAATTCATGTATTTGAGACAAAAGTAACATTCGGCCGCATAATCCACTATTAGGGTATCAGCCAGGTTTTTAAATAGGACAGGGTGCTGCAGAGGAGAAATCGGCATGGTGCTGAAGAGTAGAAAAAGGGCAGTGTGCTGCAGTGGAGAAAAGGACAGGGTTCTGCAGAGGAGAAAAGGGCAGGGTGCTGCAGAAGAGAAAAGGGCAGGGTGCTGCAGAGGAGAAAAGGACAGGGTGCTGCAGAAGAGAAAAGGGCAGGGTGCTGCAGAGGAGAAAAGGACAGAATGCTGCAGAAGAGAAAAGGACAGGATGCTGCAGAAGAGAAAAGAACAAGATGTTGCAGATGAGAAAAGGACAGGATGCTGCAGAGGAGAAAAGGATAGGGTGCTTCAGATGAGAAAAGGGCAGGATGCTGAATATGTGGAAAGGGCAGGGTGCTGCAGAGGTAAAAAGGACAGGGTGCTGCAGAAGAGATAATGACAGGGTGTTGCAGAGGAGAAAAGGAGAGGGTGCTCTAGAAGTTAAAAGGACTGGGTGCTGCAGAAAAGAAAAGGGCAGGGTGCTGCAGAAGAGAAAAGGACAGGATGCTGCAGAAGAGGAAAGGGCAGAGTGATTCAGATGAGAAAAGGACAGGGTGCTGCAGAGGATAAAAGGACAGGGTACAGCAAAAGAGAACAAGAGCACCGCGAAACGGAGCATTATACCCCGAAGAAGATTTGGCTTGAAGTCTTTAATAAACATTTAGGTTATGCTAGTATACTGCTTACTAGGTGTGAAGTGTTTACACCCAAGGCTTAAACTTCCAATATTGGAACTTTAATGATACTTAAGTTAGCAGTGCTAATAAAAACCTTTGTTCAACAGTATTTTTTTACAACATAGAATAATTGTAAAACAACATACATACTGGTAAGTAGTGCAATGAAGGATGTACTAATATGGAATCAGATTTTATGAAATGAAATATTTTTATAAAAAAAATAGAATATCTGAAACTTCCTTAGAAGATCTGAGAATACAAGTTTAAAAGTAGCAGGACTTGGAAAGTGCTCACAAACCATCCTTTTAATGTAGCAATAATTTGTATAAAGTTATCTAAAAATTGCTTTATTGGTTACAAAGTTGTGGCTAGGACACGTTTTCTAAAAATTCCTTTATTAGTAGTAACACAAAGTTGTGGCCTGGACACGGAATTGCTAACGCCCCCCAGTGAAATAAGCCTTTGAGGTACGGACCTGGAAAGCATGCTTGACAAATCCTTTTAATGTAGAGATGATTTGTATAAAGTTATTTGAAAATTGCTTTAGTAGTAACCCAGTTATGGCCTGGACATGGAATTGCTAACGTCCCCCCTCCATGGTGATTCTAGTGTTTGAGGTATGGACCTGGAAATTGCGCGCGACACATCCTTTTAATGTTATGATGCTTTGTATAAAGTTATTTGAAAATGACTTTATTAGTGACCAAGTTGTGGCCCGGACACGGATTTGCTATCGCACCCCCATGGTGATTCTAGTCTTTGAGGTATGGACCTGGAAATTGCGCGCGACACATCCTTTTAATGTAGTGATGATTTGTATAAAGTTATTTGAAAATCGCTTTATTAGTTACCAAGTTATGGCTCGGACACGGAATTGCTAACGCCCCCCAGTGAAATTAGCCTTTGAGGCACGGACCTGGAAAGCATGCTTGACAAATCCTTTTAATGTAGAGATGATTTGTATAAAGTTATTTGAAAATTGCTTTAGTAGTAACCCAGTTATGGCCTGGACATGGAATTGCTAACGTCCCCCCCCCCATTGTGATTCTAGTGTTTGAGGTATGGACCTGGAAATTGCGCGTGACACATCCTTTTAATGTAATGATGCTTTGTATAAAGTTATTTGAAAATGACTTTATCAATGACCAAGTTGTGGCCCAGACACGGATTTGCTAACGCACCCCCATGGTGATTCTAGTCTTTGAGGTATGGACCTGGAAATTGTGCGCGACACATCCTTTTAATGTAGTGATGTTTTGTATAAAGTTATTTGAAAATCGCTTTATTAGTTACCAAGTTATGGCTCGGACACGGAATTGCTAACGCCCCCCAGTGAAATTAGCCTTTGAGGTACGGATCTGGAAAGCATGCTTGACAAATCCTTTTAATGTAGAGATGATTTGTATAAAGTTATTTGAAAATTGCTTTAGTAGTAACCCAGTTATGGCCTGGACATGGAATTGCTAACGTCCCCCCCCATGGTGATTCTAGTGTTTGAGGTATGGACCTGGAAATTGCGTGTGACACATCCTTTTAATGTAATGATGCTTTGTGTAAAGTTATTTGAAAATGACTTTATTAATGACCAAGTTGTGGCCCGGACACGGATTTGCTAACGCACCCCCATGGTGATTCTAGTCTTTGAGGTATGGACCTGGAAATTGTGCGCGACACATCCTTTTAATGTAGTGATGATTTGTATAAAGTTATTTGAAAATCGCTTTATTAGTTACCAAGTTATGGCCCGGACACGGAATTGCTAACGGACGGACAGACAGACAGACGATGGAGGCCATAACATAATACGACCCTTCGGGCGTTTAAAAAGGGCAGGGTGCTGCAAAAGAGAAAATGACAGGGTGCTGCAGATGAGAAAAGAACAGGGTGCTGCAGTGGAGAAAAGGACAGGGTGCTGCAGAAGAGAAAAGGACAGGGTGCTGCAAGAGAAAGGACATGGTGCTGCAGAAGAGTCAAGGACAGGGTGCTGCAAGAGAAAGGACATGGTGCTGCAGAAGAGTAAAGGACAGGGTGCTTCAGAAGAGTAAAGGACAGGGTGCTGCAAGAGAAAGGACATGGTGCTGCAGAAGAGTAAAGGACAGGGTGCTGCAGAAGAGTAAAGGACAGGGTGCTGCAGAAGAGTAAAGGACAGGGTGCTGCAGAAGAGTAAAGGACAGGGTGCTGCAAGAGAAAGGACATGGTGCTGCAGAAGAGTAAAGGACAGGGTGCTGCAGAAGAGTAAAGGACAGGGTGCTGCAGAAGAGTAAAGGACAGGGTGCTGCAGAAGAGTAAAGGACAGGGTGCTGCAAGAGAAAGGACATGGTGCTGCAGAAGAGTAAAGGACAGGGTGCTGATGTGGAGTAAAGGACAGGGTGCTGCAGAAGAGAAAAGGACAGGGTGCTGCAAGAGAGAGGACATGGTGCTGCAGAAGAGTAAAGGACAGGGTGCTTCAGAAAAGAAAAGGACAGGGTGCTGATGTGGAGAAAAGGACAGTGGGCTGCAGAGGAGAAAAGGACAGTTTGCTGCAGATGAGAAAATGACAGGGTTTGGGTTTTGAAGCTAAATGGTTTGTGCTTTAAAAGACATTCTGGATATACTTGTTTATGATTTCCTTTTTACCCCATTGTTTGTACCCCTACACCTGATTTGGTCACTTTAACGAATATATAGTGGTTAAGTTCAACCAATTGAATGTAAATATATTTTTAAAACTGTTTAATGTTTAGTACACAAGTGGACTTTTCTTCCTATATATGATGTGGTGGGTTGTGAAATGCTTCAAATCAGTGTTATTTCACATGCAAATCGGTCAATTCACTATATAATATATATAGGACATTTATTTAGTGGCCTCTAGCTTATAAGGACAAAGGTTATAAAGCTTGCTACCTGACTGCCAATGCCGGACTTTACAAACTTGAGTCCTGTAGCAGCCTCTAGCTCTTTCTTGTGGTCGCCTGAAACCAAAAGTAGAATATAAAGGCTCAATGTTGCATTTCAAAAAATACACAAAATCAATCCTATATATGTGAAAAAAAATATACAAACTCAATATCATATGTGAAAAAAATATACAAACTAAATGTTATATGTGAAGAAATATACAAACTCAGTTTTATATGTGAAGAAATATACAAACTCAGTGTTATGTCAAAAATATACAAACTAAATGTTATATGTGAAGAAATATACAAACTCAATGTTATGTCAAGAAATATACAAACTCAATGTTATGTCAAAAATATACAAACTAAATGTTATATGTGAAGAAATATACAAACTCAATGTTATGTCAAGAAATATACAAACTCAGTGTTATCTGTGAAGAAATATTCAAACTCAATGTTATGTCAAGAAATATACAAACTCAGTTTTATATGTGAAGAAATATACAAACTCAATGTTATGTCAAGAAATATACAAACTCAGTGTTATATGTGAAGAAATATTCAAACTCAATGTTATGTCAAGAAATATACAAACTCAGTGTTATGTCAAGAAATATACAAACTCAATGTTATGTCAAGAAATATACAAACTCAGTGTTATATGTGAAGAAATATACAAACTCAGTTTTATATAAAGAAATATACAAACTCAGTGTTATGTCAAGAAATATACAAACTCAATAATATATGTTAAGAAATATACAAACTCAATGTTATGTGAAGAAATATTCAAGCTCAATGTTATATGTAAAGAAATATACAAAGTCAGTGTTATATGTGAAGAAATATACAAACTCAATGTTATATGTGAAGAAATATACAAAACTCAATATACAAACTCAATGTAATGTCAAAAAATATACAAACTCAATATTATATGTTAAGAAATATACAATCTCAATGTAATATTTCAAGAATGTTACATGTCAAGATATTTAGAAATGTTATTTATCAAGGGATATAACTGCTGTGTTATACTGAAAGATATCAAGTGATGTCACCAAGTTTCAGGCAACAAGAAGTATTCCAATGAATGTTACTTTTCAAGGGATTTAAATACTTGTTTTATTAAGGCAGTTTCATGAGTGATGAAACTAAGATTAATTGGAATCAATATCCCATGAGTTGTGTCAAGAGAAGTAACAAGATTTTTGTCTGATAAGTCAGACTGAAGGGCTGGTAGCATAAATACAAAGGCATTTTTTACACGTTGTGCACTCAACAAAAACTATAACATATCTAAAACTTAATATCAAAGGAAATAAATTAGTCATCATTGATTTTATTTCTGGAAAAAATGTGACAAAATGTGGTGAAATACTCTAAGAAAATGAACTGCTTAGTTTTAATTCCTTCCCCCTGACTTGGCTATGGATTTTCTGGCTCTAAATGCCTGTGGTTCTTTTAAGACGATGGAAAAAAAGACTGAAATCAGAGAATGGAAGCAGTTTTAAGTAACAGATCAATATTGTTACTGTAAGACCCTTACAGATTTGGTGTCTTTTAAACACACTTTCAGACCACAGCTCGGAAAAGTATAAAGATTCTTATCTTATGGGGGTTTTCTTGATGAATATTAAAATATATGAAAACTGAAAATCTGGTTCTTTTTTATGATCTCTTTTTGATAAATAATTTTTGAATTTCCTTTTTTGCTGACCATTATCCCTAAAATACACCAAAATATTAAGCTACATATTGAGCAAAGAGGGATATCTCCATAAAAACTTTACTAGAGTAATCCGACCTGCATCTGATAATAATTTATATATGTATTATTGTCCATGTTAAAATGTTCACCAACCCTTATGTTTAGCGAGTGAGAGTGGTTTAGTGGTACAGGTATCCTGTTTCTAATAATGTACACAGACAATATGAAGCTAAAAATATAACTAAATCAGAATGAGAATCTTTTCTCTTCTTGAAATAATGGAGTGGAGAAGCAAATTCTGTAGCAATTAAGTGGAGGGTATGCAATATTCTCCAGAAACCTCACAGATACCGAGAAGCCATTCGGGTGTAGTGGACTCCGTTACTTGAAGGACTTCAAAAAATAGACATAATGTTGGAAACATGACAGTTGTAAAACATTTGCGAGGTACATCAAAAACTCTTTCTTCTAATAGACCATAGTCATTTGTTTCATAAAAGAGGTTGAATCTTTATTAGTCAATAAAATGTAAGTCACAGTTTGTAGAATGTTTAAACTCTCTGTCCTGTTAATATACTGGCAGAATTAAGAAACTGTGCATGCAAGAATATACCAGGGTCTGAATTCAATAACCATATTTGATTTATCCTAACTTTAAGATTAGAAGCCAAGTCTTTTAATTGGATTGTAAAAATAACTGGCCAATGGAATGAATTGATTCAGTGGAGCATGTCTAAGGATAAGGATAAGAATTATATTGAATATGGCCCCAATTCTGAAATAACCCAATAAATAACAGTTTTTAAAGGTGATTTTATTCTGAAAATTGTCAGTAGCTTTTAAGACATACATCTCAGTTTTACAGTTACATTTATGTATCAAGTAGTTGTGGTAAACATCGTGTTATTTTGTACAAAATTCATATATGGCACCGTTTATTTTGCCAATAGTATGTGTTTATGTGACGGTAAGGAACATTAGCACACCCTGCAATATTGTGTTCAAAGGAATTTGAGAAACTGCAATGATCATCGCAATTTGTTGTTAATGGTGATCTGTTTTTCCCAAAAAGCCACAGAATATTACTCAACAATCATTTAAACAAGAGTTACTGGTCTTGCTATAGTGGACATGGGGGCAATTAATTGGTAAAAGTGACCTTAGCTGCACCCCAACTGTTCACTTACTTGCCAACTGGGCGACGACTGATGCATTGACTCCCGCCAGAACTGGATCTATGTTAATCTTCAGCTTGTTATCAATGGGGCTGAAAGAAATAAAAAAATCAGGTGATAACGTTTCATTGAGGCGTTTATTTCATTTTTTATGTTTATAAATTTGACTTCATTACTATAGTGTTTTGGATAATTTGGCTATCATATATCCTGTCGAAACCTGTTGGCTTGATATCCCAGGGACAGGCTAAAATACTTTGAGCCCCGCAAATATCAAGCCAAAAGGTAATGCTTACATAGAATAACAACAAAACGGTTCTTTACATCAATTTAGAGATAACAAGGAAATCGAGCTAAGCAATATTGAGCAGGTTTGACTGTAATTGTATGGCTACATGTTCACAGAAACTCAAATATATTTACATACTGACAGTAATAACTCATGTTACTGACATATTTTCACAAAAACTCTTTCTTGAATTTTAGATATTGTTTGCTTATGAAGCATCTACAAATCCTACAGGTCATTTCAAGTTTGAAATGCTGCTTTTGTACAAAAAAATGATAAATGGTATTTTTCTCTTTCTTTAATGTTAAAGCTGCAATCGCACAGATTTACCGTTTTTACAACTTTTTTTATTTTTTTATCTTGAAAATAGCAAATTTTTGTTACCGTAAACATCTTCAAACAAATGATATAAGATTGCTGAAAAAAAATCAGATCATAGTTTTTTATAGTTCCATTCGAAAATTAATGTTTTATGGCTTAAACTGTTTAAGAAAAATGCATAAAACAATTTTTGAACGTACATATAAAAATCTGCGATCTATTTATTTTTTCAGCAGTCTTATATAACTGGTTTCTATGGATTTTCGCGAATATTGGCTAATTCCAAGACAAAAAATAAAAAAGTTGTCAAAACATTCAATCTGTGAGAGTGCAGCTTTAAGTAATGGATTATGAGCAGTGAAGTGCATTTTTTTGGTTAAAATGTTAAGTATTCATAGTAAATGTGTCTTTAAACACTGTCAGCAGCAACCCCCTTGCATCATGCAGCTTACAGGGCACTCTTCTTCTTTTTTTAAATTATTAAGATAAATTCAATAATCATAAAAGGCCAAGCAGAAATAAATAACTGCAGTATGGATGACAATTATAGCACTTCATTGAGCAGTTTTCACTTTCTACCGTAAATAATCGTAATGCATCCCAATTATTCAGGGAACCGATCACGAGATATTGGACGTGGCAGATACACTGGATAAGCCTTAATTTCTGGTCGGCATTGATCCAAAACTGTCACAGCCATCGTAACCATGTTACCCTCCACAACCCGCTATGCTGTATTATTCAAATCTGAGAAAATTCAATTTCACTTGTACATGAAATTCCTTTTTGTGATTTTGTAGCCCAAGTAAATACAATGGTTCTGGGATGGAAGCTCACTTTGTAAGTCTTCATTTGATTTACTTTAGGAGAAATTCAATGCCTGAACTTTTCCATACTTTCTGACCAAAGTTTTATTTTACCATATATCAGAATTCTTTCCTGAAAATATTGATTTTATTATTAATTTCAGAAAAGATATACAAGTTTTAAATACTTCTTATATATTCACACTGATTATTATTCATTCATTATCATCATCATAAAAAGACATTAAATAACTGTCATATACTTTGCAGTTCATTTTACAATGTTTTTTCCTTAGGAAATAATGCTGGCATTATACTCACAGATGGCATTATACTTACATATGGCATTATACTCACAGATGGCATTATACTCACATATGGCATTATACTAACAGATGGCATTATACTCACATATGGCATTATACTCACAGATGGCATTATACTCACAGATGCCATTATACTCACAGATGGCATTTTACTCACATATGGCATTTTACTCACAGATGCCATTACACTAACAGATGGCATTTTACTCACATATGGCATTATACTCGCAGATGCCATTATACTCACATATGGCATTACACTAACAGATGGCATTTTACTCACAGATGCCATTATACTCACATATGGCATTAAACTCGCAGATGCCATTATACTCACAGATGGCGTTTTACTCACATATGGCATTTTACTCACAGATGGCATTATACTCACATATGGCATTTTACTCACAGATGCCATTAGATTCACATATGGCATTTTACTCACAGATGCCATTATACTCACATATGGCATTACACTAACAGATGGCATTTTACTCACAGATGCCATTATACTCGCAGATGCCATTATACTCACAGATGGCATTATACTCGCAGACACCAACATACTCTGGAATCTCATTCTCAAAGAATGCTGTCAATGGATGAGGGGGTGATGGGGAGGGATGGGGGTTGAATGGAGGGAAATGAGTGCAAAAGACCTTTCTGCATTTTTTACAAACATAAGGTATACCAGTATGGGCCTTATAGGTTTAAGGTTAATGCAAAGATATACAAGTTTTAATGAGTGCAAAAAATCTTTCCACATTTTTTGACAAACATAATAGTGACTTTGCTACCAAAAGAAAATCCGGCTCTCTAAATTCAGCCTTCACTTGTACCGATTCTTAGAAAAGCAATGTTCTCCCTAATGACTTGACTTCTGGATTAATTTCCAAGTTTCCAAGACAAAAGCCAGAGCCATGTAAGTGTATCCCTATCTATTTACCACATGAAGTAACGGCAAACCTACTTCTTAGCCAAACCAGAAATATTTCAATTTCCATTAAGTTTCAAAAAACGTCAATTTACCAAAAAATACATTGATTTCTGAAACCCTTTTCCATCTTTTTACACCGTGCAGACAGGAACCTTCACATTAGGAGCTAAAGAGAAATAATTTCTTTTGGAATCAGGTTTTAAGGGAAACATGCTTTAAAACTCGGACTGACGTATTCAGGAAATGTAAAATGAATTCCATTTACAGGAATTTGCTTAATAGTAGGCTTTAATGATGTTTAATGCCAGGCTAATTGCTAATACGACATTGTCACTTTGTAATCTTTTGCAATCAACAAATGACAAAGAATGACTCATTATTAATATAAAATCTTGAATCAAAGATGATAATTAAAGAACCTTGCTGAATATCAAATGAATAGATTAAAGTAAAAACTGTGTGATAATTTCTAGAACTAACACCATCTGTTTAATGAGAAGAAACAAATTAATGTGTGTCTGTTGGGTGTCTTTTATATGTCTTTTATATGTCTGTTGGATGTCTGTTGGGTGTATGTTGGGTGTATGTTGGGTGTATGTTGGGTGTGTGTTGGGTGTATGTTGGGTGTGTGTTGGGTGTATGTTGGGTGTATGTTGGGTGTATGTTGGGTGTATGTTGGGTGTATGTTGGATGTGTGTTGGGTGTATGTTGGGTGTATGTTGGGTGTATGTTGGATGTCTGTTGGGTGTCTGTTGGGTGTATGTTGGGTGTATGTTGGGTGTGTGTTGGGTGTATGTTGGATGTGTGTTGGGTGTATGTTGGGTGTATGTTGGGTGTATGTTGGGTGTATGTTGGGTGTATGTTGGGTGTGTGTTGGGTGTATGTTGGGTGTGTGTTGGGTGTGTGTTGGGTGTGTGTTGGGTGTATGTTGGGTGTATGTTGGGTGTGTGTTGGGTGTATGTTGGGTGTATGTTGGGTGTGTGTTGGGTGTATGCTAGTTGTGTGTTGGGTGTATGCTGGGTGTGTGTTGGGTGTATGTTGGGTGTGTGATGGGTGTGTGTTGGGTGTGTGTTGGGTGTATGTTGGGTGTATGTTGGGTGTATGTTGGGTGTGTGTTGGGTATATGTTTGGTGTATGTTGGGTATATGTTGGGTGTGTGTTGGGTGTGTGTTGGGTGTATGTTGGGTGTATGTTGGGTGTATGTTGGGTGTATGTTGGGTATATGTTGGGTGTGTGTTGGGTGTGTGTTGGGTGTATGTTGGGTGTATGTTGGGTGTGTGTTGGGTGTATGTTGGGTGTATGTTGGGTGTATGTTGGGTGTGTGTTGGGTGTATGTTGGGTGTGTGTTGGGTGTGTTTTGGGTGTGTGTTGGGTGTGTGTTGGGTGTATGTTGGGTGTATGTTGGGTGTGTGTTGGGTGTATGTTGGGTGTATGTTGGGTGTGTGTTGGGTGTATGTTGGGTGTATGTTGGGTGTATGTTGGGTGTATGTTGGGTGTGTGTTGGGTGTATGTTGGGTGTGTGTTGGGTGTGTTTTGGGTGTGTGTTGGGTGTGTGTTGGGTGTATGTTGGGTGTATGTTGGGTGTGTGTTGGGTGTATGTTGGGTGTGTTTTGGGTGTGTGTTGGGTGTGTGTTGGGTGTATGTTGGGTGTATGTTGGGTGTGTGTTGGGTGTATGTTGGGTGTGTGTTGGGTGTGTGTTGGGTGTGTGTTGGGTGTATGTTGGGTGTATGTTGGGTGTATGTTGGGTATATGTTTGGTGTATGTTGGGTATATGTTAGGTGTATGTTGGGTGTGTGTTGGGTGTGTGTTGGGTGTGTGTTGGGTGTATGTTGGGTATATGTTGGGTGTATGTTGGGTGTATGTTGGGTGTATATTGGGTGTATGTTGGGTGTGTGTTGGGTGTATGTTGGGTGTGTGTTGGGTGTGTGTTGGGTGTGTGTTGGGTGTGTGTTGGGTGTATGTTGGGTGTATGTTGGGTGTGTGTTGGGTGTATGTTGGGTGTGTGTTGGGTGTATGTTGGGTGTATGTTGGGTGTATGTTGGGTGTATGTTGGGTGTATGTTGGGTGTGTGATTGGTGTGTGTTGTGTGTGTGTTGGGTGTATGTTGGGTGTATGTTGGGTGTGTGTTGGGTGTATGTTGGGTGTATGTTGGGTGTTTGCTAGTTGTGTGTTGGGTGTATGCTGGGTGTGTGTTGGGTGTATGTTGGGTGTATGTTGGGTGTATGTTGGGTGTATGTTGGGTGTGTGTTGGGTGTATGCTAGTTGTGTGTTGGGTGTATGCTGGGTGTGTGTTGGGTGTATGTTGGGTGTGTGATGGGTGTGTGTTGGGTGTATGTTGGGTGTATGTTGGGTGTGTGTTTGGTGTATGTTGGGTGTATGTTGGGTGTGTGTTGGGTGTATGTTGGGTGTGTGTTGGGTATATGTTGGGTGTATGTTGGGTGTGTGTTGGGTGTATGTTGGGTGTATGTTGGGTGTGTGTTGGGTGTATGTTGGGTGTATGTTGGGTGTATGTTGGGTGTATGTTGGGTGTATGTTGGGTGTATGTTGGGTGTATGTTGGGTGTATGTTGGGTGTGTGTTGGGTGTGTGTTTGGTGTATGTTGGGTGTATGTTGGGTGTGTGTTGGGTGTGTGATGGGTGTGTGTTGGGTATATGTTGGGTGTATGTTGGGTGTGTGTTGGGTGTATGTTGGGTGTGTGTTGGGTGTATGTTGGGTGTATGTTGGGTGTATGTTGGGTGTATGTTTGGTGTATGTTGGGTGTGTGTTGGGTGTGTGATGGGTGTGTGTTGGGTGTATGTTGGGTGTATGTTGGGTGTGTGTTTGGTGTATGTTGGGTGTATGTTGGGTGTGTGTTGGGTGTATGTTGGGTGTGTGTTGGGTATATGTTGGGTGTATGTTGGGTGTGTGTTGGGTGTATGTTGGGTGTATGTTGGGTGTGTGTTGGGTGTATGTTGGGTGTATGTTGGGTGTATGTTGGGTGTATGTTTGGTGTATGTTGGGTGTATGTTGGGTGTGTGTTGGGTGTATGTTGGGTGTGTGTTGGGTGTGTGTTGGGTGTATGTTGGGTGTATGTTGGGTGTATGTTGGGTGTATGTTGGGGGTGTGTTGGGTGTGTGTTGGGTATATGTTGGGTGTATGTTGGGTGTATGTTGGGTGTATGTTGGGTGTATGTTGGGTGTATGTTGGGTGTATGTTGGGTGTATGTTGGATGTCTGTTGGGTGTATGCTGGGTGTATGTTGGGTGTATGTTGGGTGTATGTTGGGTGTATGCTGGGTGTATGCTGGGTGTATGTTGGGTGTGTATTGGGTGTGTGTTGGGTGTGTGTTGGGTGTATGCTGGGTGTATGTTTGGTGTATGTTGGGTATATGTTGGGTGTGTGTTGGGTGTGTGTTGGGTGTATGCTGGGTGTATGTTTGGTGTATGTTGGGTATATGTTGGGTGTGTGTTGGGTGTGTGTTGGGTGTATGCTGGGTGTGTGATAGGTGTGTGTTGGGTGTGTGTTGGGTGTATGTTGGGTGTGTGTTGGGTGTATGTTGGGTGTGTATTTGGTGTGTGTTGGGTGTGTGTTGGGTGTATGCTGGGTGTGTGATAGGTGTGTGTTGGGTGTATGTTGGGTGTGTGTTGGGTGTATGTTGGGTGTGTATTTGGTGTGTGTTGGGTGTGTGTTGGGTGTGTGTTTAATGTTGGGACAAGTATAAACTAGAATAAAACTAGTATAAACCCTAAGGGAACTTGACTGTTCCAAGGCGGTTATCCCATCATATTTTGATTGGTGTTTGGTTTGTTGGTTCCTATGTTTGCGTCTGATGTTCAGTGTTGTTTGGGCCCAATTTTGTTCCTCTTAACAGGGTTTATATTTGAAGTTTTCACAACTGGTCTTGTCTCTGTAGTTTTCATTTAATCTTTGGAAATATCTTTTGTAATGCAATAGTGCAACTTTTATGGTGCTAATAAATAACAAAAAAATGATAAATTACAAAAAGTATGTAACAGGAAAAGTCTTAAAGGCATGACAATGTGTTATTTCCATTTGTCTTAAAAGAAACTTAATTAAACTCAATTAAAAGTAATGGCGATGTAATTTCATTTCATGACCTACTCATGGATGCCTTAATGCTAGTATTTAAACAGAAATTGTCTTTAGATGAGATTTAATCTTAATTGGGCCATAACCAGTAAAAATCAGGTCTTAAAGCTTGATTCTACCAAATGAGCACAATATTGATCCAGAGCACAAATTATCCCACATTTCTGGATTTACACTGGGACAAGGCTGAGAATTTTCTTTGGCATCAATAGATTTTCTTGGGGTTCATTGGTTTTCTTGGGGATCATTCAGGCACATTGTTTCCTGTTTGATTTTATCACACAAGTTGCTATTTGATTAAGTGAACAAATAATTGACCTTTAATGAGACACTGACAGTACATAGAAGCAATTTGGAATGACAAGAATATTGCCAAATATCAGTAAACTCCAACGAAGATTCTGGGATGAGATAAAAACAATTTGCATTTTTCTCCCCAAGAATTAAGGAAACATGAGTAAGATTATTCTTGACGGAATATTCAAAATCTCCACAAAAGGATCATTTGCAGTGTAAAAGTCACACTTTTATTTTATAATTACGAGTCAGAGCGCTACTCCACTTCATCCATACGACATCTGCTTAAGCTGCTCCCATTGACTCAGATCATGTTGATATCTTTCTTGCAAAACCATAAGGCTGAGTACAACACAGCATCACCATTTGATAGTTGCCGTAATACTGTAAGCTGCTTGAACATCATCCTGATCAAGGCAATCGGTGCCCACCAGTTCACACCCGCAGCACACAAACTGAGCAACAGAAATATTTCACCAGAATGAAAATTATTGCCTAGCTTAGATCATTGTGTGCCGCTAAGCTAATGAATTTCATTCAAAGCTAGAGCTATCACTGCATTTCATTAATACCCCCCACTTCACCACCTTATAAGAAATATCACTGGGAGTGATGTATGCTCATTGAATGCCCTATGTCTGTGAGAAGGCATCAATACAGTAAATGGTCCTACTATATAGCAATAAGGACTATAACATCAGGAAATAAGGCATGAAGTTTTCTTTTTAGTAAGCTTAGCATGGTTTCTAACTAAGTTGACCAAACACAAAATAATGTTTCCTTTGTACAGTTGAAGTCAATACCTCAAAAAAAGATAAAATTATGGAGGGAAGTAAAAAAATAGTATAACAAGGGCATCCACATTCTGCCATATCTGCACCCAGAGTTATGGTTCATGGGCAGTGCACTTGTCCTAAGTTAGATCTATCTGTGTATGAAGTTTGAAGTCAATACCTCGAAGAAGTAATGCTCTGGACAAAAAAAAGTATGAATATAATAAAAGGGCAATTACTCAAAATATACTGCACAGAGAGTTATGGTTCTTGTACACTGCACTTCTCCCCAAATGAAATATATCTGTATATGAAGTTTGAAGTCAATAACTCAAAGACTGTCAAAGTTATGCTCTGGACAATAAATAAGTATGGAACTTACCAAAGGGCAATAACTGCAGACAAAGTTATGGTCCTTCTCCTCTATGAGATCTATCTGTTTATTAAGTTTAAAGTAAATACCTCATAAACATACGGAGAAATGGTGGAAAGTAGATTTGTTGCGATGTCAGAGGCCTTTCCAAACGTCCAAGCCTCTGATCCCTATATAGCCGGCCACACAACTACTTGTTAGGGATATGATAATATTGTTCTTTCTTCATTTCAGTGAAAAGTATATTACTCACACATATTATTTTTAAAACTTGGATGATTATACAACAAATTTGTTTATGATGATGCTTTAAACCATGTAACACTTTACACTTACATTAGGCCCTTATTTCTCAAAACATGTTCAGTCCCTTGTAACAGGAATAAGCTTAAAGCTCAGTATTTTTGTATTGGTATAATTTGTGTAATATTTACTTTATCAATAGTGTTTGGGCTTTAATAGGGAATAACCTTTATTATTATCATGATCAACTAATTTTTATTCCGTAAAATCAAGTTAAAGTTTAGATTTTTGACTTAATGAAATAAGCTTCATCAGCTTGTTATGCTGAAAATTACACACAGCACACCTGTTGTCCAGGTATGTCAGTGACGGTCATAATCATTCCGCTGGAATTATCAAAACAAGAGAACAGCTTATTGTGCTGAAAACAATATAATATGAAACCTTTTCATTCTACGTTTTTTACGGAAGTACCAATAAATACAATTTTAAGACTAAGTATCAGTAAAAGAATCCAATCACAAAATCTCAACAATACAAGGAATTTCATCACGGCACCACAAAAGGTCCACATATGCTCATTTACAATAAATCTGCTTCCAGTTTCAAGTTGGGTTTTTTTCCACCTGAGCTAGCTTTTTATGACACTCAACTGCTATTTGTGCGATCAAATTTAAGACCTGAGTAGGTCTCAGCATATCGAAACACTGTTGCCAGGGACATTACTCTGGAATAAATTGTGATCAAGAGACACGGAAAATTGTCTGAGTTGCTTACCTAGTTTTCATAAGAAACTTAAAGCAAGAGGCACCAAATGGCCCTGGGTTGCTTACCTAGTTTTCGTAGGAAACTTAAAGCAAGAGGCACCAAATGGCCCCGAGTTGCTTACCTAGTTTTCATAAGAAACTTAAAGCAAGAGGCACCAAATGGCCCTGGGTTGCTTACCTAGTTTTTGTAGGAAACTTAAAGCAAGAGGTACCAAATGGCCCTGAGTTGCTTACCTAGTTTTCGTAGGAAACTTAAAGCAAGAGGCACCAAATGGCCCTGGGTTGCTTACCTAGTTTTCGTAGGAAACTTAAAGCAAGAGGCACCAAATGGCCCTGGGTTGCTTACCTAGTTTTCGTAGGAAACTTAAAGCAAGAGGCACCAAATGGCTCTGAGTTGCTTACCTAGTTTTCGTAGGAAACTTAAAGCAAGAGGCACCAAATGGCCCTGGGTTGCTTACCTAGTTTTCGTAGGAAACTTAAAGCAAGAGACACCAAATGGCCCTGGGTTGCTTACCTAGTTTTCATAGGAAACTTAAAGCAAGAGGCACCAAATGGCCCTGGGTTGCTTACCTAGTTTTCATAGGAAACTTAAAGCAAGAGGCACCAAATGGCCCTGGGTTGCTTACATAGTTTTCATAGGAAACTTAAAGCAAGAGGCACCAAATGGCCCTGGGTTGCTTACCTAGTTTTCATAGGAAACTTAAACATGAGGCACCAAATGGCCCTGGGTTGCTTACCTAGTTTTCATAGGAAACTTAAACATGAGGCACCAAATGGCCCTGGGTTGCTTACCTAGTTTTCATAGGAAACTTAAAGCAAGAGGCACCAAATGGCCCTGGGTTGCTTACCTAGTTTTCATAGGAAACTTAAAGCAAGAGGCACCAAATGGCCCTGGGTTGCTTACCTAGTTTTCATAGGAAACTTAAAGCAAGAGGCACCAAATGGCCCTGGGTTGCTTACCTAGTTTTCATAGGAAACTTAAACATGAGGCACCAAATGGCCCTGGGTTGCTTACCTAGTTTTCATAGGAAACTTAAAGCAAGAGGCACCAAATGGCCCTGGGTTGCTTACCTAGTTTTCGTAGGAAACTTAAAGCAAGAGGCACCAAATGGCCCTGGGTTGCTTACCTAGTTTTTGTAGGAAACTTAAAGCAAGAGGCACCAAATGGCCCTGGGTTGCTTACCTAGTTTTCGTAGGAAACTTAAAGCAAGAGGCACCAAATGGCCCTGGGTTGCTTACATAGTTTTCATAGGAAACTTAAAGCAAGAGGCACCAAATGGCCCTGGGTTGCTTACCTAGTTTTCGTAGGAAACTTAAAGCAAGAGGCACCAAATGGCCCTGGGTTGCTTACCTAGTTTTCATAGGAAACTTAAAGCAAGAGGCACCAAATGGCCCTGGGTTGCTTACCTAGTTTTCGTAGGAAACTTAAAGCAAGAGGCACCAAATGGCCCTGGGTTGCTTACATAGTTTTCATAGGAAACTTAAAGCAAGAGGCACCAAATGGCCCTGGGTTGCTTACCTAGTTTTCATAGGAAACTTAAAGCAAGAGGCACCAAATGGCCCTGGGTTGCTTACATAGTTTTCATAGGAAACTTAAACATGAGGCACCAAATGGCACTTAGTTGTTCACTTAATTTTAATAGCAACTTCAAACAAGAGACACCAAAGGGTCCTAGGTTGCTCACCTAACTTTAATAGGAACTCAAATGACTTAATTTTAATAGCAACTTCAAACAAGAGACACCAAAGGGTCCTAGGTTGCTCACCTAACTTTAATAGGAACTCAAATGACTTAATTTTAATAGCAACTTCAAACAAGAGACACCAAAGGGTCCTAGGTTGCTCACCTAACTTTAATAGGAACTCAAATGAGAAGCACCAAATGGCACTTAGTTGTTCACCAGAATTTAATAGGAACTTCAAACAAGAGGCATCGAATGGCACTGGGTAGCATTAATACCTAGTTTTTGATATGAAGTTCAAACATGATGCACCAAAAGGCACAGGGTTGCTTACCTAATTTATCATTGTTCTATGAGTAATGCTGCAAAAAGGTGTGATTTTGAATTTCAATTTTCCTCTAACATACAACTTATGTGCAGATTTTACATCTTTACTACAAAACCCCTGATAAATTTTAAGGTTATAGATTATGTCGCTGAAATTAATCTGGCTTAAAACTGTCATATAATAAGACTCCAATGATGGGTTTAATTTTTTTTATGTTTCTAATTTCGAAGCTATCATCATTTGTCTTTTTTTTTTTTTTTTTTATCAGTTTGTTTAACAATATAAAAATGTCTATTCTTTTCTGTATCGACACCACCCTCACTTCTTAAAAAGCATTACATAATAAACACCATATGTTATAAATTATGTATGTATATGATCAATTGTATTGTGTAATGTGGAATATTTAATAATAAATAAAAAAAAATCATCAGAAAAATAATTACTACCGGGATATATCTATATGTACAGTATGTATATCAATGACTTAGCAGACAGTGTGCCAAATAGCACAACAATGAAAATAAAATAAAATCACAAATGTATTCTAGAAATATGAGACCATCTTTGTTTCCATGTCAAGAAACTGTTATGTTCACCGTTATTCCTGCTGTCATTATTCTGGGAAGTTTTAAAAAACATGTCATAGCAATTAGGAAAACCAAAATTAGGATAACAATTTTAAGAAAACACACCATATTTTTGTGAATCAAATTTCTCAGAGTCAATAATTATCTCCAAAATTTGATACTAATATTCACAGTTAATTGATAATTTTATTATTATGTTACTCCATTTTCTTTGGAAAATTTTAATTTTATCATTGCTGAACCAACTAGTCAAAGTCATTTATAGTCACATGTTAAGGAGAAACTTGTTTAAGAGACAATTTAAAGTTATCATCAAAATCATTATATCTACATTATTTTAATTGTATGAGTGGAAATATGGGTCTCAAAATAACTAGCTAGCTCCTCGTAACCTTTACACTACTATACTCAGACCCTCAGTTACCTAAGCTCGATGCCACATACATACACACAACCATTAGATAAAGGTATTTAATGTACCCACTCAAATGTTGTTGTTGACTGACCCTGTATTGTAGGTGCCAATCTTTATAAAAACCCTTAATAAGGGCCTCTGATGTCTACACCCTACGCCACCCAACCACACCTAATCTCAATACCACAGACATACACACAAAAAGTAGATAAAGGTATTTTACCCACTGAAATGTTGAGTGGCCCTGTATTATAGGTGTCAATCTTTATAAAATCCCTTAATAAGGGCCTCTGATGTCTACATCCCTACACCACCCAATCACACCTAATCTCAATACCACAGACATACACACAAAAAGTAGATAAAGGTATTTTACCCACTGAAATGTTGATGTTGAGTGGCCCTGTATTATAGGTGCCAATCTTTATAAAATCCCTTAATAAGGGCTTCTGATGTCTACACCCCTACACCACCCAATCACATGTCCTTACTAAACCTCAATAGCACAGACACACAAACATTAGATAAAAGTATTTAACCCACTTCAATGTTGTTGTTGTTGTTGTTGTTGTTGTTGAGTGACCCTGTTTTGGTGCCAATCTTTAAAAGGACCCTAAATAAGGGCCTCTGACCTCCACACACCTACCCCACCCAACCAAACCCCCCCTACCTAACCTCAACACCACAGACATACACAGGTATTTCCCACTCACATGTTGTTGTCCAGCGTCCCTGGATTGGCAGACACAATCTTTGTTAGGGTCCTAATAAGGGCTTCTGATGTCTTCTCATCCAATCTGCAAATGGAAAACCAAATACTTGGAATTAAATCATTCAAATATTAATAAACTCATTTGTTAAGAAGGCTACAGGTATTAACAAAAGCACAACAAACAGATTCAACACAAATCATTCTCTCAGTCAATCAAGTAGCATAACCTGACAAAAAGAGTTATAGAACTTGCTAATAATGTGCATATCGATATCGTGAACATGTTTATCAAGTTGCATGTTGACATGTTTAACAGTTTTTTGAGTAATGGCAATCTTTTAAGTCTTAGCATCATGACACGAAGGCTTTAACAATACCGTCACGTTGAAAATATTAGCTAAAACATTAATAGCAAACCATCTCATGAATATTGTATTTGAAAAGAAAACATGAAAAGACTACTATAGTTGCTTAAAAAGGTCAGAGCTTATTTGCCTTTATTTAATAGAGAGCTCATTATGTTTAATGTACTCCTAAGGTGAACAGTGGTTGAGGGTTCGATACCCCTCGAGGAGCTTTCTCCAGACCTCTCAAAACGGACACATGCAGCACTGGTTTCTGCCAAGAAAACAGACTCCAGAGTGGTTATATCAGCTCTCAGCTGTCTTTACAATCCATACACTTGCACAAACCTGAGCCTCAATGGAAGGCCTGCATACTGTTCATAATATTTCAAGCAATTAAAATAACTAGCTTAACCTTTTTATTAACTTTTGTCAAAGAATTAACCATTATCAATTCCTTATTTAAGGACCTCCCCAATAAAAATTATCATTAGGAAAAAGCAAACAAAAAATTAAAAATGGTCAACCACTCTTGATTTGATGTGACGGTTAGGTACAAAGGCTGGATAGATGGCCAAAAAGACATATATGAATCTCAATGCATTCTTATGCTTAACTCTATGATCAGAACAAAAAAAAGCATTTTGCGTAGATTGATAATTTTAAGCCTTTATCAATGGGGTTTTCAATTAATGCCTCTATGGCATCAAATATCTTAGAAATAGCGTAAAAATATCCCTAATATTTGTATATTATCTGTACACAAATCATAGTTTGTTTTGATCATTAAGGTCAATTAAATTAAACATAATAATGCATTAAAATGAATACTTTTCTTTGGTGCATCTATCTTAACTTTGTACCTTTAAAATATAAACCGATTTGAAAACCATTGTATGAAATAATGTAATTTGAAAGGAAGAAAACATATGACAACCATGCCCATCTTACTACCGAACGTCAAGTCAATTTTTCTAGCTGGTTAACGAGAGAATTAAATAGTTTCCTTTTTATCCGTTGCCATTATTTTAATTCTCTTTGTATTGTCAGTACATTTAAAGAAATTAGTTGTGATGGAAACTGACTATGACATTTTGCAATTTTAGCTCTGGCACAAATGATGTGCGTAAAAAGCTAAAAGCTTTCAACAATCTTCGCTAAAGACGTTAAATATAAATGATTGAGTCCTTCTTGTTCAACAAGGTTTTCAATGTGCAAATTAGAAACCACAGTAGGACTTTTTTTGATGAGTGAAGAAAATAGGAAAAATTCTTTTCTATTACCACGGAAACCAATTAATTCATTCGGTTCTTACTGTGCCTTTCATGAGACAACGTACTTTCTCTCGACCAATGTCTAATTGCAATGTTGGAATTTCCAGCGAAGGGTTTCGCCAGAAAATGTATAGAATTATTTGAACACTTGAAACTACGAACCCTGGAACCACGTGAGGCTTCCATTTTCTAACAAAACTGATGGCACCTTCATTTCCATAAATCAGCGTCTTTAATGGTATGCTGAATAATTATTTTCAGCATGCAAAATTTCCTATTGGAACAGCATTCCCAGTGGTATCTCATTAAAGGTTTGTTTTTACTTTAAATAGAATGTTTTAGAATATGTTTGAAATGATTTTGAATTTAAAAATGGAAAAAATACAAATTAATAAACAAACCTTATATAATGATACTAAGAATTCAGGCAAATTTTGCTTAGACCGAAATCAATTAGCAACAGAAATGATTAAACCAAACCATTCACTCCTACATGTTTACAGTAAGTCATACTTTTCTTTACCTGACAGAATAATGGACACTCAGAAAACAAGACAGACAAACATCAAGTTAACATATAAACAGATGACAACTAAATAATCCAGACAGACAAAAAGACAGCTAGCAATCAACACAATCAACTTTACTAAATAGACAGATAGCCAGCAAGCAATCAAGAAAATTAAAACCTTAAGGCAGACATCAAGTTAACCAGACAAACAAAGTGCAAGTCAGAAACTGTTAAGGCAGACATCAAGTTTACCAGACAAACAAATGGCTAGTCAGAAACCAAGCTAGGCAGAGATCAAGTTTACCAGACAAACACATGGCTAATCAGAAACCAAGCTAGGCAGAGATCAAGTTTACCAGACAAACACATGGCTAATCAGAAACCAAGCTAGGCAGACATCAAGTTTACCAGACAAACACATGGCTAGTCAGAAACCAAGCTAGGCAGAGATCAAGTTTACCAGACAAACACATGGCTAATCAGAAACCAAGCTAGGCAGACATCAAGTTTACCAGACAAACACATGGCTAGTCAGAAACCAAGCTAGGCAGAGATCAAGTTTACCAGACAAACACATGGCTAATCAGAAACCAAGCTAGGCAGACATCAAGTTTACCAGACAAACACATGGCTAGTCAGAAACCAAGCTAGGCAGAGATCAAGTTTACCAGACAAACATATGGCTAATCAGAAACCAAGCTAGGCAGAGATCAAGTTTACCAGACAAACACATGGCTAATCAGAAACCAAGCTAGGCAGAGATCAAGTTTACCAGACAAACACATGGCTAATCAGAAACCAAGCTAGGCAGAGATCAAGTTTACCAGACAAACACATGGCTTATCAGAAACCAAGCTAGGCAGACATCAAGTTTACCAGACAAACAAATGGCTAGTCAGAAACCAAGCTAGGCAGAGATCAAGTTTATCAGACAAACACATGGCTTATCAGAAACCAAGCTAGGCAGACATCAAGTTTACCAGACAAACACATGGCTAATCAGAAACCAAGCTAGGCAGACATCAAGTTTACCAGACAAACACATGGCTAATCAGAAACCAAGCTAGGCAGACATCAAGTTTACCAGACAAACACATGGCTAGTCAGAAACCAAGCTAGGCAGAGATCAAGTTTACCAGACAAACATATGGCTAATCAGAAACCAAGCTAGGCAGAGATCAAGTTTACCAGACAAACACATGGCTAATCAGAAACCAAGCTAGGCAGAGATCAAGTTTACCAGACAAACACATGGCTAATCAGAAACCAAGCTAGGCAGAGATCAAGTTTACCAGACAAACACATGGCTTATCAGAAACCAAGCTAGGCAGACATCAAGTTTACCAGACAAACAAATGGCTAGTCAGAAACCAAGCTAGGCAGAGATCAAGTTTATCAGACAAACACATGGCTTATCAGAAACCAAGCTAGGCAGACATCAAGTTTACCAGACAAACACATGGCTAATCAGAAACCAAGCTAGGCAGACATCAAGTTTACCAGACAAACACATGGCTAATCAGAAACCAAGCTAGGCAGACATCAAGTTTACCAGACAAACACATGGCTAATCAGAAACCAAGCTAGGCAGACATCAAGTTTACCAGACAAACACATGGCTAATCAGAAACCAAGCTAGGCAGACATCAAGTTTACCAGACAAACACATGGCTAATCAGAAACCAAGCTAGGCAGACATCAGGTTTTCTAGACAGACAAGTTTACTAGGTAGAGAGATAGCAAGCAATCAAGAAATTAAAAACAGCAAGGCAGACGTCAAGTTTACCAAACAAACAAATGGCTTGTCAGAAACTGTTTAAGGCAGATATCAAATTTACCAGACGGACAAAGTGCAAGTCAGATACCCTGAGCAAGGCAGACATCAAGTTATCCAGACCGACAAATGGCTAGTCAGAAACTGTTTAAGGCAGACATCAAACTTACAAGACAGACAAAGGGCAAGTCAGATACCAAGGAAGGCAGACATCAAGTTTACCAGACAGACAAATGAAAGTCGGATACCCAGGAAGGCAGACATCAAGTTTACCATACAGACAATTGGTAAGTCAGAAATCATTTAATGTAGACATCAAGTTTACCAGAAAGACTGATTGACACTCAGAATCCCAGCAAACAAGACATCAAGTTTTCCAGACAGACAAATGACAAGTCCAGCAAACTAGAAATCAAGTTGACCAGATTAAGAGATAGGCATTCATCATGCCAGCACCCCAGACATCAAGATCACCAACAGACAGACATATAGCAAGTCACCAAGCCAGCACGCCAGATGTCAAGATTACCACACAAACAGATAGCCAGTCATCAAGTCTTACATACATGTACATCAAGCTTTCCATGCATTCACACAGCCAGTCATCAAGTCTTATAGACAGCAAGAAGGTTGGTCAGCAAGGCAGACATCAATTCAATATTACCAGATAGCCTGAATGTTTGTCCGCAAGGTAAAGCCAGACATATACACTACCAGATAGCAAGAATGTTGATCAGCATGGCAGACATCAATATTACCAGCCTGAATGTTTGTCAGCAAGGCGAAGCCAGACACATACACTACCAAATAGCAAGAATGTTGGTCAGCAAGACAGACATCAATATTACCAGCCTGAATGTTGTCAGCAGAAGCCAGACATATACACTACCAAATAGCAAGAATGTTGGTCAGCATGGCAGACATCAATATTACCAGCCTGAATGTTTGTCAGCAAGGCGAAGCCAGACATATACACTACCAAATAGCAAGAATGTTGGTCAGCAAGACAGACATCAATATTACCAGCCTGAATGTTGTCAGCAGAAGCCAGACATATACACTACCAAATAGCAAGAATGTTGGTCAGCAAGGCAGACATCAATATTATCAGCCTGAATGTTTGTCAGGCGAAGCCAGACATATACACTACCAAATAGCAAGAATGTTGGTCAGCAAGGCAGACATCAATATTATCAGCCTGAATGTTTGTCAGCAAGGTAAAGCCAGACATATACACTACCAAATAGCAAGAATGTTGGTCAGCAAGACAGACATCAATATTATCAGCCTGAATGTTTGTCAGCAAGGCGAAGCCAGACATATACACTACCAAATAGCAAGAATGTTGGTCAGCAAGGCAGACATCAATATTATCAGCCTGAATGTTGTCAGCAGAAGCCAGACATATACACTACCAAATAGCAAGAATGTTGGTCAGCAAGGCAGACATCAATATTACCAGCCTGAATGTTGTCAGCAGAAGTCAGACATATACACTACCAAATAGCAAGAATGTTGATCAGCAAGACAGACATCAATATTATCAGCCTGAATGTTTGTCAGCAGAAGCCAGACATATACACTACCAAATAGCAAGAATGTTGGTCAGCAAGACAGACATCAATATTATCAGCCTGAATGTTTGTCAGCAAAAGCCAGACATATACACTACCAAATAGCAAGAATGTTGGTCAGCAATGTTGGACATCAATATTATCAGCCTGAATGTTGTCAGCAGAAGTCAGACATATACACTACCAAAAAACAGAGAATGTTGGTCAGCAAGACAGACATCAATATTATCAGCCTGAATGTTTGTCAGCAGAAGCCAGACATATACACTACCAAATAGCAAGAATGTTGATCAGCAAGGCAGACATCAATATTATCAGCCTGAATGTTTGTCAGCAGAAGCCAGACATAAACACTACCAAATAGCAAGAATGTTGGTCAGCAAGGCAGATATCAATATTATCAGCCTGAATGTTTGTCAGCAGAAGCCAGACATATACACTACCAAATAGCAAGAATGTTGGTCAGCAAGACAGACATCAATATTATCAGCCTGAATGTTTGTCAGCAGAAGCCAGACATATACACTACCAAATAGCAAGAATGTTGGTCAGCAAGGCAGACATCAATATTATCAGCCTGAATGTTTGTCAGCAGAAGCCAGACATATACACTACCAAATAGCAAGAATGTTGGTCAGCAAGGCAGACATCAATATTACCAGCCTGAATGTTGTCAGCAGAAGTCAGACATATACACTACCAAATAGCAAGAATGTTGGTCAGCAAGACAGACATCAATATTATCAGCCTGAATGTTTGTCAGCAAGGCGAAGCCAGACATATAAACTACCAAATAGCAAGAATGTTGGTCAGCAAGGCAGACATCAATATTACCAGCCTGAATGTTTGTCAGCAAGGCGAAGCCAGACATATACACTACCAAATAGCAAAAATGTTGGTCAGCAAGACAGACATCAATATTACCAGCCTGAATGTTGTCAGCAGAAGCCAGACATAAACACTACCAAATAGCAAGAATGTTGGTCAGCAAGAAATACATCAATATCACCGCATAGCCTGAATATTTGTCAGCAAGGCAAAGCCAGACATATACACTACCAAATACAGTAGAACACAGCTATGTTGAAGTTACTGGGATCCAGCTAAATACTTAATGTAGCACAATATAGCACAAAATAGCACATAGCACATGTAGTATAAGAGGACACCGGAACACTTAAAATAATCACTATTCAGTCTTTTTTGAAGAACACTGTTATGTCCTGCTGCACTGTGTTGTTTCTGTTGAGTTGTTTATTGTTGAAGTATCTCTCAAGTTGGTCGATGTAGTTGTAGAACACGTTGCTGTCTGTCTGTTGCTTCAAATACCGCTAATGAAGGATGCCGCTTGCTGATGGGAAACGGTGTCTATTGTGGTTGATGAGTCGTTGTCATTGTCATCATCGCTGGAGTAGACGTCTGCTGTTTCTGCCGAGCGCTGTTCTAGTAGGTCTTTGATGATGTCGTCGTCTTCAATGATCTGTGATGTCGGGACATCCTTGTCGATGTCGACATACTCATCCATGGTTATGGATCCCATGATTGCGGCAAGTTTGGCCAGGGGTATGTCGTCATCAGGGTCACTTCGCTCTTCGTCGGTGGCAATGGTGTCATCGGTTACCGGAATCAGACCGGCGCAGCAGTAACAGTTGGCGATCGTTGTCTTTTTGACATCATCCCACGCGGCCTTCATCATATGCAGTGCGTCCAGTACGTTTATTGCGTACACGATGTTTGTGTCGAGCGCCTTCATCTTCTTAACATTAACCCTCTTCCTGGAAGCAACTTTCATGGATCGGATGATCCCCTGGTTCATGGGTTGAAGAACCGATGTGGTGTTGGGGGGTAAGAAGACGAGGGTGATGGCTTTCAACTGTCTCATGTCAGGATGTGAAGAGCAGTTGTCAACAATAAGGACAATTTTTCTGCCGTTTCTCTTGTAGATGAAACGGCTTTCGCACCCATTCAGAGAATATGGCACTGGTCATCCATGCCTTTTTGTTTGCCCTGTAGGTTACTGGCAGGGACTTCAAATGCTTAAAGCATCTGGGGTTTTGCACTCTCCCAAGAACAACAAGAGGCATCTTCTCAGTGCCACTCATATTGGTGCATACCAGAGCGGTCAGGCGTTCCCTGCTTATTTTTACACCATGACATGCTGTTGTCTTGAATTCAAGAGTTCTGTCTGGCAGGGCCTTGAAGAAAATTGCGGTCTCGTCTGCATTGAAAATATTGTCAGGTGACACCTCTGACAATATTGTCTTCAACCGCGCCTGCCATCGACCGAACCCTTCATCCAAAGCGTTTATTGAGTTGGACTCGCCGCTAATTTTCTTACACACAATTCCATTGTGTGCCTTGAAAGGGTCCATTCACCCAGCAGAGAACTCGCATTCATTTGAAGGGATATTGAGGTCGGCGGCAAATTCTTTGGCCTTTTTCATTATTGTTTCACCACCGACTGGGAGGTTTTGGTCACGTTTGTTTTTGAGCCATGTCAAAACGGCCAATTCTACTTCTGGGAATTTGGCACCTTGTGCCTTTTTTCTTGCTGACTAGATGTCCCCAGAGAGAAACTTGGATTTAATTTCTTCTTTATTCTTGATCCACGTTGACAGCGTTTTTGGCGGTATCCCAAAGTCTTACGCAATCTGCTTTTTGGATTTGTTGCCTCGCTCAACTTCTTGGATCGCTTTATATTTCTCATGGTATGTTTTGGAGTTATGACGTAGCTTTACTCCCTTCCCCTTCCCCTTTACTGCCCATCCGGATATCCTCCTCTAGACAGCCAGGCATCAAGACTACCAGATAGCCAGAATGTTGGTCAGCAAGGCAGACAGCCAAACATCAAGACAGGGCAGACAACCAGGCATCAAGAATACCAGATAGCCAAAATTTTTATCAATAGGGTAGACAGCCAAACACCAAGATTACCAGATAACCAAAATGTAGGGCAATAGGGTAGACAGCCAGTTATCAAAAATACCAAACAGCCAGAATGATGGTCAATAGGGTAGACAGCCAGTTATCAAGAATACCAGATCGCCAGAATGTTGGTCAATAGGGTAGACAGCCAGTTATCAAGAATACCAGATAGCCAGAATGTTGGTCGATAGGGTAGACAGCCAGTTATCAAGATTACCAGATAGCCAGAATGTAGGGCAATAGGGTAGACAGCCAGTTATTAAGAATACCAGATAGCCATGATGTTGGTCAATAGGGTAGACAGCCAGTTATCAAGAATACCAGATAGCCAGGATGTTGGTCGATAGGGTAGACAGCCAGTTATCAAGAATACCTGATAGCCAGGATGTTGGTCAATAGGGTAGACAGCCAGTTATCAAGAATACCAGATAGCCAGGATGTTGGTCAATAGGGTAGACAGCCAGTTATCAAGAATATCTAGATAGCCATGATGTTGGTCAATAGGGTAGACAGCCAGTTATTAAGAATATCAGGCAGCAAGCTTCATTGAAGAACACATGCACTAGACAGATTGCAAACCTTGGAACAAGACACATACACTAATTTTTTTATTAGAATGAAAGAAATGTGCAAGTATGAGAACAAATTCTTTGTAAAATTAATCTGAGGTGAAGAGAAATAGTCGCATTTCCCCTGTTGAAAACTCTGCATATTAGCTTTTATGGGTGGAAAGTAGGATTAGTACAGGGTTTTAATGTCAGTCAATTTGCCTGAACTGCCTTCGGAGGGGAGTAAAAACATGTTTTATGGGAAGCTTCGTAAATGACGTGGCATAAAAATCTAGGCACTGCGGTCATTACGCCTCTATTTGAAAATCAGCTTTCAGAGAGAGAATGTATAGGAAAGAAACTTGGAAATAAATAATAACTCAAATAGGTCCTGTATGACTAACAACTTTGGTGAATGATCAAGATATTTTGCTAAAATCATAGAGATGTAAAAAATAATGATTTTGCTAGTTTTACAGCATCGTAGATGACATCCTATTTGTTTTAAAAATAAAAGGAAAAATGTTTGGTATATGTATTTCAAAGCTGTCAAATTAAAAGCATAATGAATATTTCAGTATTTAAAAACAAGACATCTTAGTGCAATAACTCAATAAATGCATATAGATATAGAAGCAGATATTGAGTTCTTGCACTAAGGTGACGTTAAATGATCTATTTTGCCATTACAAATAGGGCATAAATTAACAGATCTAATGATGTTTTTTGCCATAACGGATACAGCCTAATTAATATAACATATTTTATGACATATTTTGCCGATCGGGTAAGGCAATATTTTACAGATTTATTGATATTTGTTGTCATGACAGATAGGGACTAATGATATATTTTGCCATAATGGATAGGCCTTACTTAAAAGATTTATTGATATATTTTTGTCATAACAGATTGGGCCAAATTGAACAGGGCCTTTTTATTTCATATCTAATAATAATTGGCCATAATACATACAATTCAAGGCCTAATTGAACAAATCTTATGATATGTTTTGACATTACAGATATGGCATAATTGAACAGATCTAATGACATATTTTGCCATACTAGATATGGCATAATTCAACAGATCTAATGACATATTTTGCCATAATAGATATGGCATAATTGAACAGATCTAATGACATATTTTGCCATAATGGATATGGCATAATTTAACAGATCTAATGGAATGGTTTGCCATAATGGATATGGCATAATTTAACAGATCTTATGATATTTTTGCCATAACGGATGGATAGAGCCTAATTTAACAGATCTAATAATATATTTTTCCATAATGGATATTAGCCTTAACTTAAAAGATTTAACAAGAAATGCCGCAATGCAACGGAACCTGGTTTTCAATGATTGACAGAAGAAATTCAGCCTGTGTCTGTTTTTCTATTTTTAGAAAACGTGACCTTGACCATAGGGACCCCAAACACAATCACATGAAAGGTATCCATAAACTCTTCCTTTATACCAAGTTGGGTCAAAATATGTCAACCCTAACTAAAGTTATTCAGTTTCAACCGTTTTTCTATTTTTAGTAAAGTGATGTTGGCCTTGACTCTAGGGATCCCAAACGCAATCCCATGAAAGATATCCATTAACTCTTCCTATAGACCAAGTTTGGTCAAGATATGTGAACCCTGACTTAAGTTATTCAGTTTCAACCGTTTTTCTATTTTTAGTAACAGTGACCTTGATCCTAGGGACCCAATACGCAATCCCATGAAAGTTATACATAAACTCTTCCTATAGACTAAGTTTGGTCAAGATATGTGGACCCTAACTAAAGTTATTCAGTTTCAACCATTTTTCTATTTTTAGTAACAGTGACCTTGACCCTAGGGACCCCAAACGCATTCCCATGAAAGGTATCCATAAACTCTTCCTTCATACCAAGTTTGGTCAAGATATGTGGACCCTAACTAAAGTTATTCAGTTTCAACTGTTTTTCTATTTTTAGTAACAGTGACCTTGACCCTAGGGACCCCAAATGCAATCCCATGAAAGATATCCATAAACACTTCCTTTATACTAAGTTTGGTCAAGATATGTGGACCCTAACTAAAGTTATTCAGTTTCAACTGTTTTTCTATTTTAAGTAACAGTGACCTTGACCTTGACCCTAGGGACCCCAAACGCAATCCCATGAAAGGAATTCATAAACTCTTCCTATAGAGCAATTTTGGTGAAAATATGTCAACCCTAACTTAAGTCATTCAGTTTCAACTGTTTTTCTATTTTTTGTAACAGTGACCTTGACCTTGACCCTAGGGACCCCATACGCAATCCCATGAAAGGTATCCATAAACTCTTCCTATAGAGCAATTTTGGTCAAGATATGTCAACCCTGACTTTAGTCATTCAGTTTCAACCGTTTTTTTTTTAGTAAAGTGACCGTGACCCTGACCCTAGGGACCCCATACGCCATCCCATGAAAGGTATCCATTAACTCTTCCTATAGACCAAGTTTGGTCAAGATATGTGGACCCTGACTAAAGTTATTCACTTTCAACCATTTTTCTATTTTAAGTAACAGTGAGCTTGACCTTGACCCTAGAGACACCAAACACAATTCCATAGAAGGTATTCATAAACTCTTCCTATAGACCAAGTTTGGTCAAGATAAGTCAACCCTAACTAAAGTTATTCAGATTCCACCGTTTTTCTATTTTAAGTAACAGTGACCTTGACCCTAGGGACCCAAATGCAATCCCATGAAAGGTATCCATTAACTCTTCCTATCGACCAAGTTAGGTCAAGATATGTCAACCCTAACTAAAGTTATTTAGTTTCAACTGTTTTTCTTTTTTTAGTAACAGTGACTTTGACCTTGAACCTAGGGACCCCAAACACAATTCCATGAAAGGTATCCATAAACTCTTCCTATAGACCAAGTTTGGTCAAGATATGTCAACCCTTACTGAAATTATTCAGTTTCATCGGTGAGTTTGATGCCGCCTGGCGGCCTGCTTTTGATAAGCATAAAGCATGCAAGTTAAATAATACATTAAAGGACTAAACACCAGATGGTCCCAAAATCGGCAAATACTGTATTTCCTTAAAACAAAACAAACCTAGAATTGTCAATGCAAGCTAGATGAGGCTGATAATACATCACTTTAGCTGATTAAAAGAATAAACGCAACAATCTTATTGCTGTCTCAGCTGAATTTCCACTTTTTACAAATATCGCATAATGGTTTAACAGTTTTAAAAAGTGTGCATGTTTTCTGAATACCTTGCATGTCATGTGATCATTTCAGACACTAACTGTCAATAAGCGTTTTAGCAACTCGCTGTCATTTTCAACAGAGTTAACCTCTTTCTAAAGCTTCCATCGATCAATTATGTCAACTTTGTTAATCTGTCGGGCTCCTGGTGTACGATGTTTTGAGGCAGTATCCCACTTCCTTGCAATGTTCTTTCTTCCAGAAGGCTATGAAGTTAGTATATTTAGCATGTGAAAGTCATGAGATGAGTACAGACAAATATACCGAAGCTATTTTTAAACATACTAGGATATTACATGGTAGACAACTCCAGTAAATGTTTAATGGGAAAAATGCCCCAAAACTGAAAAAATGAATGTGCTGAAGCAATGTGATACATCAGTAAGTAAGATTCAATGCATTGTACACAAGGATATAAAGTTTTTGACAAATTTTTTTTTTCTTGCAAGTTTTCTTCCAGTTCACATATATGGCAATTAAACGCATCATTAGCCAAGGGCTTTTTTTGACATGTTGAATGTATTGACATGTTGATATCATTTATGCACAATATATGGCTGATGCTTTTACATTTCGAGTCGACATAGGGCAACATCAGGATTGTTATTTTATTATTTCTGTACATGTGCTGTACTATTAAATAACCTTCACCATTTTCACGATTCAATAAATTTCGTAAACAAAAATGGTGTCTGCTTATCTTGACATTTTTTCACTGTGTCCTATCTATGGTATTATTAAGGGTTTTTTACCATCGTATACACAGTATAAAACAGTAACTGCCAACAACATCTTATTAGGTACATCTAGGTAACTTTATTTCCGTTTTGTATCTTAATAGACATGCTATCTTGTAGAAAAAATTGTTCTCATAATGGCAATTACAAACTGCAATTATACGGCAAACTCAATATAGTGGAAACCTAACACTTTTAATTTCTTTGATGTATACATCTCTCCAGCGGTAAATAAGCTCAATAATTACTGTTTCCATTAAAAGCCTCAACTTCATTCGTTGCAATTAGGCCTTATATGGTCAAAGTAATGTATGGAACACCTTGGTAGAAAATAATAATACAATTTAGAACCCCTCAATTTTTCTTTTTTATTCCTGGAAACTTCAATCAGTATAACACACCTGGGTCTACCAATTTTTAATGATTTTTCTTTCAACTTTTCTTCTAGGTTTTCTGGATGAATTTGCATATAAAGATCAACTTTAAACAAAGACTGAAAGAAGGAAAACCAAGTAAAAATCTGAAAAAGATTATGTTTCATCAAGTTAAAATTCAAGAATCTTTATTTTTGTCTTGTTAGTAGCTCCCACGAATCTTATCATATTACATTTATGATATGAATCCTGTTGATTCATTATTTATTTTCTAATGAGAATTGGTGGACATCATTACCAATCAGGCGGCAAAAACCAATTGATTACAAACTATAATTATATGATCTGTCTGTCACAAGTCCTGTTGAGAGTGTTTCTTGCAAATTTAAAAAAAACATAGAGCTCTTTTTTTTGTGTTGATATTATATGTGCATTTAAGTATCAATTCTTAAAAAATGGTGGTACTATATATATGTTTTATGAAAGCTGTAACTTAAAATATAAAAAGGCATAAGACAAACCACTAAATACATTATTATATAAAGATTCTAATGGGTTCTATTGTTATAAATTAAACATTGTCACGAGTGCATTAAACGCAACTGTTTTCAACTACCAACATTATTTAAATTTACAGAGCAATCGGAATCATTTATAATATTAGCAATTAATTTATTCATTTAGAAACGCCTCAAGTGGGACCCAACCCGCTACCTGCACTAGCTATGTTGGTAAAATTGATCCGGTTTTACTGCCTGGTGCATACGTTGCAGGGGTTACTGTTTCAAGGTATTTCCAAAAAAAAAAAAAAATAATCTCCTGTTTCATACGGATAATAATCCAACGGTGCAACTTCATTGTGAAATATATGAGAAAAATGTCAGGCAGTCATTTAATTGATCAATTTTTAACAGTAACTTTAACAAACTAAACTTACTAGAAATTGTCTCGTAAGTTTTCGAGAAACGGCAACAGCAAAAATTAAATAGATTTTTTTAGATTCATCATTATGGTCAACTCTTGAGACTAGGTGTTTCAAATGTAAAACATAGAAACATGAGGCATAAGAAACACTCAATGTTTCACATTGGAGCATGAAAGATTCACGAGATCACAGCAAGATACACACACCAAGGTACGTACACTTTGTCCATCTCGATGAAGGCAAAGTTGGTGTCCACAATGTCATCGTTTTGTGCAGACCCATTCTCACCACCTGTAAACAGATTGATAATAAGTGATGATGAATTAATTATGTATTTAAATTCGTATTATTCGTGTGTAAAAAATATACATAAAGTGAGGAGAAAAGCAACTTTTCAAGTCAGCTTTTCAATTTGATTCCTTCGAAAAGGGGGTGGGTGTGGGTTTTGGTGTTGGAACATTTAGAAGTGGCCATAACTTAGTTTAAATCCCCACTACGCCTTATTTCTGTTGCTGAATTCAGGATACTTTTTTCCTTAAAAAAGAAAAAAAATCCCATTTTCAATATTTTATCTTTACTTTCAAAAAAAAAAAAACGAATGAAGTTATTTCATTATAATGTTTGGTTCAGGTTGGCTTTAATCATGGTTTTATTTGCAACTGAACTGGTTACATATGATGTTTCCCATTTAAGACGCCACATATGTCATGTGGATGTAAAATTAGTTGAACTGACCTAAAGGTGTATTTTTTCTTTAACAATAACTAGGATTCCTTAACAAAGAGCACAGATTCAGGGCATTTGTGACATATATATTTCCTTCATATAATTTGTAACTTACATAAATCTTTCTAGTTTCAATATTTTCTGAACATTATTTTTACACCATAACAAGTAATAAAATATCTTGATACATAAAACAATGGCTCATAATTCAAGTTAAAATGAGCTCTTCTTGAGATATTTTCCCCTGGAGTTCATTTAACAGTAACTATCAGATTTCAGTGTCATTAAATATAACCCAGAGGTAAAAAGCATACATTATTTCCATCCTACTGTGACAAATCAAGTGTTGTTGTATTATACATATTTAGTCATTGAAATTAGACTTTCGTATGAACGAGCCCAAATTCTAATTCTATTGCTAAGCAACAATTTTCTTACAAACACATTTTACCACTGCAGGGCTTGCGGGCTTGGGTTCCACTGCATAGGTTGAATGCAGCATATGCAAAACATTAACTTATTTCTGATACAAAAAGAAAGTGTACTGATTTGAAAAAATTCATACGCAGTGTTTTTTTCTACCATCATTATGGAAGGGGGCCAGTGCCTTCCTGGTCGAAAAAATGTGTTATTTTGAATTATTTTTGGAATTCCGATTTTGCCAGAATGTTATGTTTTAGCATTGGGACTGGGGCCAAAAAATTGACCCAAAATTGTGTAGAAACAATAAAACAATGTAAGGTAACAAAATAATAGACTGTCTGTCATTGTGAAAATCAACAAACTGGTCATTGCAACGATATGTTCAATCTGATAGGTTGGAGAAAATAGATGAGGAGTTTAATATAAGGGAAAGAATTGTGTTTCCACAACATAACTCCTCAGATGCCATACTTTTTGAAAGAGGAAGAATATTTTTACATAAAGAATGTATTGAATTTGATTCTGTTTTTCTTCTTGTATTGAAAGAACACACTTGCATGTAAATTTCAATGCTTTTATTAATCCTAGAAAATGAAACCAAGAAATAATTATTTGACAAAAAAAGCATGCTTCAATAATTAACCACCTGAGGAAACTTCTCTAATTGGCAATATGTAGCATTTATACAGATTATTTTGGATATTATAGTTATTTTACTCATTTTATATGAATTACCGGAGGAATTTATATATTAAATACCTAAATCAGCTTAATTTATTTTCTAATATTTATGCAGAAAGAGAAAATTTGCCTAAGTATAGTAAGATTACCTTGACTTTTGACATACTAGTGTCCTAATTCCTAAACTAAATTCAGTTCTATACCACATGCATAGCTCCAACCCACCTAGACCCATCCCCTTGTCTAGATACCATTTGCATTGTTCCAACCCACCCAGACCCATCCCCTAGTCTAGATACCACTTGCATTGTTCCAACCCACCTAGACCCACCCCCTAGTCTAGATACCACTTGCATTGTTCCAACCCACCTAGACCCACCCCCTAGTCTAGATACCACTTGCATAGCTCCAACCCACCTAGACCCATCCCCTAGTCTAGATACCACTTGCATTGTTCCAACCCACCTAGACCCATCCCCTAGTCTAGATACCACTTGCATTGTTCCAACCCACCTAGACCAATCCCCTAGTCTAGATACCACTTGCATAGGTCCAACCCACCTAGACTCATCCCCTAGTCTAGATACCACTTGCATTGTTCCAACCCAGCTAGACCCACACCCTAGTCTAGATACCAATTGCATTGTTCCAACCCACCTAGACTCATCCCCTAGTCTAGATACCACTTGCATAGCTCCAACCCACCTAGACCCATCCCCTAGTCTAGATACCACTTGCATTGTTCCAACCCACCTAGACCCATCCCCTAGTCTAGATACCACTTGCATTGTTCCAACCCACCTAGACCCATCCCCTAGTCTAGATACCACTTGCATTGTTCCAACCCACCTAGACCAATCCCCTAGTCTAGATACCACTTGCATAGCTCCAACCCACCTAGACCCATCCCCTAGTCTAGATACCACTTGCATTGTTCCAACCCACCTAGACCCATCCCCTAGCCTAGATACCACTTGCATTGTTCCAACCCACCTAGACCCATCCCCTAGTCTAGATACCACTTGCATTGTTCCAACCCACCTAGACCCATCCCCTAGTCTAGATACCACTTGCATTGTTCCAACCCACCTAGACCAATCCCCTAGTCTAGATACCACTTGCATAGGTCCAACCCACCTAGACCCATCCCCTAGCCTAGATACCACTTGTATTGTTCCAACCCACCTAGACCAATCCCCTAGTCTAGATACCACTTGTATAGGTCCAACCCACCTAGACTCATCCCCTAGTCTAGATACCACTTGCGTTGTTCCAACCCAGCTAGACCCACACCCTAGTCTAGATACCTCTTGCATAGCTCTATCTCACCTAGACCCATCCCCTAGTCTAGATACCACTTGCATAGCTCTATCTGACCTAGACCCATCCCCTAGTCTAGATACCACTTGCATTGTTCCAACCCAGCTAGACCCACACCCTAGTCTAGATACCAATTGCATTGTTCCAACCCACCTAGACCCATCCCCTTGTCTAGATACCACTTGCATTGTTCCAACCCACCTAGACCAATCCCCTAGTCTAGATACCACTTGCATAGCTCCGACCCACCTAGACCCATCCGCTAGTCTAGATACCACTTGCATTGTTCTAACCCACCTAGACCCATCCCTTAGTCTAGATACCACTTGCATAGCTCCAACCCACCTAGACCCACCCCCTAGTTTAGATACCACTTGCCTGTTAATATTTACAAAGTCAGGCTTGTTAATGTTTATGGTGTCAGGTTTGTTATTATTTACATTGTCGGGCTTGTTAGCTTTTTAGATATTTAACATAAGAAAATGTTTGGGATAATGATTGAAAATGATTTCAGTCCCTTAACAGATCTTATCTTCCATTATCTTATCTTATCTTATCATGTATACCTTTGTAAGACTTTTTCTGGAAAAACTGTCTCTGTAAAGCTTCCTGGTTCAGTTTTGCCTTCTCCTCATCAGAGAGTTTCTCCCCACCTTCTGTCACAGGGTCATCACGGTAGATGGTGGGTGGGGCGTTCATCTCCTCCTCGTCAACCCCGAATGGACGTGGTTCATCACCTGTATGGCATATATGTATATTGACTTGATACATCTAGTTACTATCATTGATAGCCCAGTAATCAAATAATGATGAAAGGGTGCCTAACTTTGTCAAAAATCAATTATGATCATTAATAAACAATTTTCATGAAACTTTATTATTTAACCAAGTTGGTGCTATGAATGTACACTAATCATCCAGTTTTTAACATACCGTAAATGAATGTATATTTATTTAAAGTCAGGTTTTTGCTTACAAGAAACATTAGCTCAATGAGCTATATTCCCATAAGAATTTTGTTTGTTTGGTATGGAAGTACATGTTTATCTACTTCCAATTCAATGATAGCTTATGGTTGTCCATTTTGATTAATAACTACAAAAATTGTCCAATTATCTAGCACCTGTAACCATTTGGCACCAAATTAGGGAACCATTTTGTTCAGCAGATTTGACTTAATTTTAAAGTCTGTCTTTTGGACACATAAAAACATTCCTTTTATTTTCTTGTATCATTTTTTTACAGGTCAAAAACAAAAATCTCTCAAAACATTTATGTTATAAATTTGAACATATGTTTCTCTTATCTATGACTTTATGAGCATTGGAGTTTGACTGTGATTAATACATGTCATATACAAAATTTATCCAAGAGAAAATTTTGTAGATTCATAAGGGTTAAACAAGAATTCCGTGAAGCAGAATGATGTATCACCTGTTGGGAGTGCCAATCATTTTAACAACTCAAGGCTATAACTGTAGAAAAACACTGATGATTTGACTGGTGTCTGCCATGTTATGCAGGTGACATAAAAAACTTCTATTAATCTAATAACTTATACAGTCGAAACTTGTTGGCTCAATATCTCATGGCTTGATATCCTCGTTGGCTCGAACCAAATTAAAAGGACCAATTTTTTTTTACTCTTTGTTCATATAAAATTCGATCGGATGGCTTGATATCTTGAGGGTCGATATTTCTCCATGCTCGAAGTAATTTTCGTGGTCCTAAGTAAGAATTTCAAACTTTGTTTTGTTTGCTTGGGTCGGTCATTTTTGCAGGTTCAGGTAAGATTCTCAGACGTTGATTTGCTTTCTTGACTTCATTTAGCACAAGGCACTTATCGATCAAAATTGCTTGATTTTATTATAATTATTATCAAATTTTAATGGTTTAACAGTTTCAATAAACATAAGTTCTGTCTCTAATTGTTATCCATAAATAATTTCAATGCATTTTGATATAACTTATAAGCTATGTTTGTGTTACCCAATGTTTAAAATTGCTTGTTTGTTGTTTTCGCATAAATGTATTTTTATAATAAATAAAAACAAGAGCCGTCGTAAGACAGCGCGCTCGACTACGCCGCTTTGACTTAGAATACAATAACGATGTAATAATACCAAGTTTGGTCTCTTTATGTCAAACCTAACTAAAATTATTTTATACATAAGGTGACTTTGATGCTGCCCTCCCACCAGCCCGCCCAAACAATGACGCAAGTCATTCAAATAACTTGATTTCCCATTATGAAAATGTGGTTAAGAATATACAAATATGCCTTTCAAAGGAAATTTAAAAAAATCAAAAAAACAAAACAAAAGAAATCAAGGGCCATAACTTGTATTTAGGCTTAAAACGGAGTTATGTTTCTTGTTGTAAGATGGTCGTAAATAATTTTGAATTTTATTACGTGCATTTAATGAACGGTATAGAAGTTTTTTTATTAAAATCCCAACTTGCCCTTAACTTTTACTTGCCTAAAACTTTAACCTAAGTCAATCAGGGGCCATAACTTGTATTAAGGATATGGAGTTATGTAACCTCATTGGGTGATGGTCCTGAACAATTGTGTGAAGTATTAGGTCAATTGAATGAAGGGTATAGAAGTTATTAAACAATATCCCAACCTGACCTAAAACTTTAACCTAAGTTCCATAGTTAATCAGGGGCCATAATTTGTATAAAAGATAATATGGAGTTATCTAACCTCATTATGTGATGGCTCTGAACATCTGTATGAAGTATTAAGTCAATTGAATGAATGGTATTGGAGTTTTAAGTGAAAATCCCAACTTGCCCTAAAACTTTAACCTGCCCTAAAACTTTAACCTAAGTCAATCAGGGGACATAACTTGTATTTAGGATAATATGGAGTTATGTAACCTCATTGTGGGATGGCCCTGAACAACTGTGTGAAGTATTAAGTCAATTGAATGTTGGGTATTGGACTTATAAGTGAAAATCCCAACTTGCCCTAAAACTTTAACCGGACGCCGACGCTGACGCCGACACCAACGCCAGGGCGAGTAGTATAGCCCACCTATTCTTCGAATAGTCGAGCTAAAAATCAATTTATATTTTCTAAGTATCAAATAAGTCATGTTACAAACTTTACAATGTGTAACTATGTCCAATAAATACTCTTCTCTTGCAGAGATAGCGAAACCAATAACAAATGAGGTAAACAATACTTTTTGTAACGAATAATAAAAAAATGACATTCTGTAAGCAATCCTGCTTGGCTCGATATTCTCGAGGCTCGAAGTATTTTGGCCGGTCCTTAGAATATTGAGCCATCGAGTTTCAACTGTAAATGTATTTGTAACATTTGGGTCATAAAAGTGTATATGTTTTTATGATATAAAGAAATATATTTATATTTTTCACATTGTACATTATATGTTGACATACTGCAACATGTAATATTCATTATCTACACATAAGTCACTGGAATTCCAATAATGCCCTTTGACCAGTGGTAATATAAACAAGACCACTGGGGAAATAATGGGCATAACTCAGCAATTATGAAGTTGAAACTTATGGGTCTTGCCATACATGTCCATTTTACCTATGGCAACATGTGTACCAAGTTTTCTTTCAATATCTCAATTTGTCTTGGAGAAATGGCCAAGCACAACAACGCCAATAACAATGACTACAACACCAAGTCTATGACAATACCTCAACTTATTTTCTTGGACAAACACATGCTATAGCTGTTGGGACAATAACACCTAATTTTGGACAAACACATGCTATAACTGTTGGGACAATAACACCTAATCGCTTTATACAAGGGAGCAAAATTATCATTCCACAATATACAGATTCAGGGGAAGCAACTCAAGTACACCAAAAGTATTTTACAAGACCTTTTTTTCCCCCTTCCTAGACCAAAAATATGAACAGTTTGACCAAGATGTCAAATCGGATAATATATATTTACACATTAACCCATTTAAATCATTGGCACCAACTTTCTATTAAATTTTTGACAATAAATATTTCAAAAACAAGTTTTTAACGGAATAACAGCTATACCAAGCATCATATCAGTCTCCAAAGCCTTTTCCTTGACCGCCTCTGGAGCACCCAAACCCTGATCTGTCTCATCAGCAGAATTCAGGCGGGTCAACATCTGGGTGACATATGGCGTCAGGAAGTTTAACTCTTCATCTGGGAGATCTTCTGGATTTACCTCCCCTGTTATAATGAAAATCATGAGAAACTGGAAACTTTTGTTGTCCGAAACCCTTCCCTGGAACAGTCAAATTTGTCGAAATCTTTTGGGTCATATAGTTCCAAGCATCAAAATTTACAAGTATGGGCAAGTTGATTTCCTGGATGGAGGTTTCACTGTGCCTGTGAAAATTCCTTGTGTCAGGAATCTCGTCTAAAGTCTTCATGTTAGGATGAAACATTAGTATGGGCAAAATGAGTACTAAGGGCATGGGCACACTTTATCTATATGCGGAACTGGCATGTGCCGTTTTCCGTCAGTTTTGTCTGTAATCAAGAGAATTATCAGTGTATGCCATGGTACAGGTAAGAAAAACAACAGCTGTAGAACAAGCGGTTAATCCGTATCAAAATCAGTCAGAATACAACGTTGTGGTGAATTAATTCCAAGCCATCTTTCATTAGGATAAGACTTTTGCATTGCTTTAATTACTCAGATCAATATCTTGATATACTTTACTTTATCTCAACAGTAACGTGTATGCACATTCAATGTTGCAAAAAATAACCTTTTCAGAATGATTTTTTACAACACCTTACAAGTTAAAATTATCAGCACACAAATGAAAATGTTTCTTTTCATTAACCGGTGGTGATGGCTGAGTGCTTAGCAAATCAGACTCCTGATCTGAGGGTAGGGGTTTCATCCACACTCGGGGCTTTGTCGATTATAGTACTTTCTTTAACTTCGGTATGGTAAATGGTTTTTAATAGCATGTACAATAACAGATTAAAAAAAACAACATTCTTGTGTTCAAGGCTATCAAGCCCTATGGAGCATAAGTAACATGTTCATCATTGCCTCATAAAATATTTCTTCCTAAATTATGGACGTAGAATAGATATCATGTTTGAATTTTCAAACGCAAAATTGCTTTACATTTCTTATGTTTCTGCTACCATAGCAACAAGCTTGGGGTTTATATTTCATTTTGAATTGTTTTAATGACCTTACAATAACAATAACAAGCAAGAAATAGAATGTGTGTTGATGGCATACATTTTGGACAACAAGCAAGAAATAGAATGTGTGTTGATGGCATACATTTTGGACAACAAGCAAGAAATAGAATGTGTGTTGATGGCGCAAGAAATAGAATGTGTGTTGATGGCATACATTTTGGACAACAAGCAAGAAATAGAATGTGTGTTGATGGCATACATTTTGGACAACAAGCAAGAAATAGAATGTGTGTTGATGGCATACATTTTGGACAGAGCGTGAAACAATATGAAACCACAACTTTGTTGTTGATAATATGTTAGCCTGAGCTACAGATAACTGTCATAATTGTCGAAAATAGGCTTTAAAATGTCCCTAATATAAGGGAGTACCCTTACAATGATCAATTTACAAATGTTTCACCAACAATCGTTTCCACCAAATTAATGATACTGCTGAACCAGTCTAGTATCACTTCAACTCCTACACAGTGATTTCCCTTGGCGAGTATGGTGTGTTATAATACAAGGGGAAGGAAGCGCTTTCGGGTGTTTTTAATCAATAAGAGTTCTGCGTTTAGGATCAAGCCTATCATGTACATAAAATACACATATGTTTACACCTTGTTGTGCCAGCAGGCTTTAACAAACACCATGACACTTCGTTGAATGAAACCAAGTAGTTCCTTTCACTTAACATAATTACATATGGCCATGCGATATATTTTTTAAGAAAAACTTTATCTGTAGCTCTGGTTAACAGCTAGCAGTACACAGGGATAACATGATGGGCCCATAAATAATGCATGTTGAACAAGAGAATAGCATGTAAATGTCAATGTTCAATGGTTAAGGGGCATAGCTCAACAATAATTAAAACCAGAGTTATGGGCCTTGCTGCACCTGTCTTGACAGCCATTAATAATATGTGCATTAAATTTCATGTGAATGGTCTAAACAATTTTTTATTATGGCTAAGGTTAACATTTTTGTATGACAATGGCGACGCTGACAACACCAAATGCTTCAACAATTACGCTTTTATTTTTAGAAGCAGACAAGCTAAAAACTGTTGTAAATATTTATTTGCCCCTCTCTCTTACCACGTATAAGTTTGTCAAGGGTATTAGCCATTTCCGGTGGTAACGAGATATCCTCAAGACGATTCTGTTCCTGATCATTTTCAACCTCATCTACTAACAATGCTTCGATATTGTCAACATAGGCTGCTTCTAAATTGTACAAAATAAAGCATATTCTGAAGTATACAAAATATAATCTAATTCTTAAGTGTACTAATTAAAGTTTGCTTCTACAGTTTACACAGCAAAGTCTGCATGTAGATGTATAGTCTGCTTCCAAAATAAAGCCTGGTTCTAAAGTGTACATAATAAAGCCTGGTTTGAAAGAGTACAACAGAAGGTCTGAAATGTAAACCTTCATGTAAATGTACAAAATAAATCCTACTTTTAAAGTGTAATAAATAAAGCCTGCAACATAAAGGCAGCTTTTGATGTGTACAAAAAAGTCTGCTTCTAAAGTGTACAAAAACGTCTGTTTCTGAATTGTAGAAAATAAAGCCTGCAAACAGATTTGAGCTTGATTAATATCTGCACATTAAAGTCTAAATATTGTTTAAACTAAATGTGATAATATCATACCTGATTGTTTTTGTTTGTGGATATCATCATCATTTGTCCAAGCATAGCCTGGCATCATTTCTGGTTCCCTGATTTCATAGTTTGGCTCTGCATAATTTTTAGCGTAAACATAGCTATCCACTGGCTTGAAGCCTCCATACTCCAAGTTGAAGAGTTCGGAAAGTTTTGATTTGTACGGATCTCTTTGTCGCGTTGTTTCCAAATACTGTTGCACGAGTTTCAGGTCTTCGTAAGGAATCCCCGTATTTTCCCAGTATGTCAAGCCGGGGTCAAGACTTGGTGCAGTTTGCGTGTAGCTGTCTGGGTATGTATCGTCGGGTGGATAGTTCATATATGATGTAAAAGGGTCAACATTATAACTGTTTTCATCCCAAAATCTTTTATGAATTTTCTCATTTTTATCGAAATATTTGTGTACCTTAACAATTTCGTCACGCTTTTCAGAATTTCCTATCAAAGGAACCTGTTCCAATTCATAGACTGGTTCTAAATTCTCAAGCCTGTTCTGTGCATTATACAGTTGATCAAGTGCGCTAGTAATTTCATTAATCGTTGGATCAGTGATGTCGAATATCAATGGGTAGCATACCTTTTTACTAAAGGGCTCCAGTGTGGATAAAGATACAATAACGTTCTGTACAATACACTGTGTATACCCATCCCGCCAAGTTAATCCCTTGGCGACAAGTTTGCCGATTTCTTCTTGCAATTTTGTTAAGTCATGGGTGTTAAGAGTAAAGGCGAAACTGGCTGGAACTTCATCGCCACCACAGGTTCCGAACAGTAGATCTGAAACAAGTAGATCAATTATTAAAAACTCGAATCTGTAAAAACTGCAGATTGGCTGAATGTTGTGAGTTATCTAGTGGTTATGATGTCAAGGATTCGGGGAAAAGGGTTGCCCGATACTTCTAAATAGATAATGTTGAAAAGAAGGAAGGGGAGCAACCTATAAACGAGGATGAATAAATCTCAATGCATTGTCTCCCTTGTAATGCTGATGTTTCCCAGAATTTTCCAAAATGATTTCCTGAATTTACTGTCTTGATTCATCTCTCTGTTGACTGCCACCCTTTTTCAATAGAAGAGGATGCCAAATACACTTAAGGTAGACCTACACCTACAGGTTATAGCTGCAGTTAAGTTTTAAAAGTTGTTCATGGTTGTTACAATTGCACCTATAGGCTAGATGAATCTCATTTTCATTGTGCTATCATATAAGTCATTTGAAACTTGTACAATATCCTCATACCTGGTTGAAGTTAAATAAAGCGCACAAAAGTAGCCTTCACGTTGGCTACCTGCACAAGTATTAGCTTCCAACCTCTTTAATATCAAGGGAGATCTAACTACATATAGTATTAAATGCGCGGCAACAGACTTGTGAGAATACGAGGGTTGTCCCGAAAGTTTTGAGACTGTATCTATATTTCAAAACGTTTTTAATATAAATCGACAAACAATAAAGAGCTGTGTATATAAACTATTCACCGGTTTCCTTTTAAAAAATAAAATTATATAATCTCATAATGAGGAAGGAAATGGTTGTCAAGACAACCTATCTAGCGCTTCATGGAGCACTGTGAAATTGACGTTTTCTGAAAATTGTTCACAATTCATATATCCTACTTAATCTGAACAATACAATAGACGCCAAAACGTCATGTCAATACATATGATGACAAAATGACGTTAGCTGCATCACTATGGAAATTATTAAAGCCTCCTAACTATAGACATGTTTGTAACGATCAATGTAAGTAGAGAGGTATTTCGAAGATGTTGGAAAAAATGTTGACGTCACGCACGGAGCAGCGCGCTATGATCAAACACTGTGTTTGCAGCGGGATGACTCCTACAATTACTTATATGTTTCTAACACAGGATAAATCAAAGTCAACATGTTCAAGGGCTTTTGTATTTGGCTGGCATGTACGTTTAAGTGATGGGCATGGAAAGGGGAACGGCAGACCGTCAGTCGTGAGTGAAAGTGACGTAAATTCAGTGCGGGACAGGTTACAAGAAAACCGGTGACTGAATTGGCGACTCCATTAAACAAGAGCTGTCACAGTAACAGCGTGCTCGCCTATTCCGCCGCTATTCGGTGTATGGATTGAAATGTTTTGGCGAAACATGAATGGATCACTGTTAGATTAGATTTCAATTCAATACCTGATGTGCTGAGATATTTACATAAATTTAATTGTAAAATATTTGAGGTGGTACGCAAACTTTAATGTTAATTCTAAGTCGAAAAAGGGGTATAATTCTGTCAAAATGCTCAATACGGTGACCTCCTCCTGTGTACAGGCTGGGGGCATGATGGTGAAGAAGTGTGCAAAGTTTCAAAGCCATATGTCTATAGACTTTGAAAATATTTCAGGTGGTACGCAAACTTTAACGTAAATTCTAAGACATAAAAGGGGCTTTATTTTGTCAAATTGCTTGATAGAGTTACCTCCTCCTGTGTACAGGTTGGGGGCATGATGGTGAACAAGTGTGCAAAGTTTCAAAACCAGATGTCAATGGACTTTGAAAATATTTAAGGTCGTACAAAACTCTTTCAAAAACTTTAACATAAGTGGTTACGCCGACGCCGACGCTCGGGCGACTAGGATAGCTCTCCTTGTTCTTCAAATAGTCGAGCTAAAAAGGACAGTTGTTCATGATATCATAAAAGAGTGGTAGGGACAGATATTCAAGCAACGTGTTGAACGCCACCGTGTGTACGTGCAGAAGGAGCATATTTTTAAAAAAAATGTAAATGACCCGACACAATGAGACAACAAAATGCTCCATGGCTTGTAACCAGTACTTTTTGTAATGTTTGTTGTATACATTCACTTCGTAGTATATTGTTGTAACTTTCAGGATTTGTTTATTTTAGATACAATTGTCAGCTGTTAACATTTTACATGCATCCTATGAGTTGTATGTTTTTTATGAATGCAGTCTCAAAACTTTCTGGACAACCCTCATACATGCTAAACAAACCATCTGACTCATACAATTTTGTTCACAAGGATGGGTCATGTTTAAATCATCATCAAACTTAGCATTTTATGATGCTTATTTGCTTGTCTGTGTTTCGAGAAAGAAATTGAAGTTTTATCATAGCCTTAGAGTTGTCATTATAGAGCAATCACTTTGACCTTGGCCCTAACCTATCAAGGTAACAATTATAATGAAGCTTTGTACACACGCATGTATAGCAAGGTTCATAACTCTGGCTTTATCAATTGGCAAGTTATGTCCCTTTGCTTAACTGAGAAACGTCAGATGAGTGAATGTTCACTTTGTGGCACCTTTGTTTTTAACGCAAACACTAACTGTGTGCCACCATCATGAAAACACCAATTTTCATAGGCATTTGGGAAAAAAAGTATACTTTTAAGCATTGGGAATTGGGCTGAAAATTGTTCAGAAGAAAACACTGTCCATATCAAAATGATTCAAAGTGTTTTTGAGAATATTTCTATGCTTAATGTTGCTTTATTTAATCAGAAATTAAACACTTTTAAAATGCAAAAATGAAGAACTAAAGGCCTGTCTATAATTTATGATAAATCATGTAAAATATTTTGTAAAACAGACATATAAAAGCTCATACTTACAGGTAGAACAAGGCAAGTTTTTAAATGGACACCTGTCTTGAGGAAGGGAAGATTGATTTCAATTGGTGGTTTCCCTAGCGATTTCTTGGAAATATAGTTTTTGGCAACCCCTGTTAAGGCCTCTTAGATTTGCCGGAAAAAAGTTTCAACTGGCATATGCCCCCATACCGACCTAACTGAATGAGATTGGTCTAGCAACACTCTTGGTGATATATTTCCCATCTTAGTTTACATCATAATGGATCAGTAGCACAGTACACAGAAAGAACCTTGTTTCAGTCTTTAAATCATCTAAACTTTGATATCAAGGATAGCTCTAATAATTCCATTCCCACACCAGAAATTACGATGACAACCCCAATGCTATGACAATTACTCAATGTCAGACTCTTTCTTCCAAACCTGGGACAGAAAAATGTACTTTTTTATGTTGACTTGCTTTGAAACAGGGCTATTGAAGAATAAAAATTGTACTGTGAAATCATTAATGTTCGTCGGACATTAATGTTCGTGGTTTTCGTGGGTAGGGTGATCCACGAATAAAAGATCCCACGAAATATAGACACTTTATTCATTTTTTCAATTGCCATGTTATATACATACTCTCAGGGCTTCTAAAAACTGGCAATTTGCCGGTCTGGACCGATTTTGACCAAGCCAGACCGATTTCAGTTTCAAAAAGTGTAAAAAATAACAGTCCGAAATTTTCTCATTTTTTTTATAATTTCGGTCCAAAACGACTAGGCTAGTAAAAGTTGCAGAAATTGTAATACACAAATATTCATGGGTCATTCACACATTCAAAACTACCCCAAATAGGTCATAAAAGTGTCTTAGTTACCATGTGACTAATGCGACCAGCTGCTTTTTCCGCTACACTGATCACTCTATAGCCTATCTGTTAATTAGCAGACGCTTGCAATCGGTCAAATCACGTGTATTGGTAGGTTGCAGAAGACACAATTAAACAAACTATGTGTTAATTGTGTGCTTGCAGCTATCCTGATTAAGTGTTAAAATCGGTCCATATTTTCACATGGCAATATGAATATGCTATGTCGTCGATCATTACATGATATATCCGTTTGTTGATTACCAAACTGCTAAATTTTAATTGTTCTTTTAAATTGCATATGTCATTGTTAATCCGAACCTAGTCATATTTAGGATATCAACAGCGACGTGCTTGATTAACAACATAGTCTGGAAGCTGAGTGCGCCGCTTACATCATTTTAATTTGCAGTAATGAAAAAATCGTTGTCGATATCACACTTAAAGTTTGAAGCCCCGATTATAAACCTAGATATATATTATTATTCAAGAGTATCAGTTGAATGTTGACCCACTATAGATGCATTAAGCAAATAAGTCATAATACTGTTTCACTTTTTGTCGTCTGACCGCTTCCCGACAGCCACAGATTATTTACGATCGCAGTCGTTCTTATTAGAAACGCCGCAGAACTTGACAATCTCATTTGAATTAAGCTTGTATCAATGACTATCTGAATCGGCTATCCGGCTCTAGAACCCTCTTAGGAATTGCGACATCACGAAAAAATATTGACAAAGAACACGTCGCGAAAATGTGTGACATTTCTATGTAATCGGACTTTTGAACTGGTCTTTCTGTTCTATCCGGGGGGGGGGGGGGGGGGGGGGGAGACTGATTTTCACCAAATTTTAGAAGCCCTGCATACTCTCATATATTCTTAACAAAGGTCGCAGTATACAGCGGTATAAAATGTAAAAACCGAACTTACTTTTTAACTTACTATTATTGTTTTGTTACTACATTGCATCTGCCTTTTACAATTAATAAACAAAATCAATTCACTGTGTTATTTTTATAAACCAAATGGCATTCAGTGGCTTCGCCTTTCTATATCTTTGATCAGGGTCCTTAATTTCCAATCAAATCACTAATGGACATGGGTATAATTTTATGCACTAATTGGCATGTGGTACCACTATAGCTAGTGTCATAAACCATGTGACACAGAAGACATAAATCACGTGTCCAGCATGTGGAAATTATGAAGCTGATCGTCGTTTCGGATTTTTTTTTTCAAAAATGAAAAACCACAAATTGAAGTACCCATGAAAAAATTATAATTTACGGAAAACCAACAAATTTCATGCCAACGAATATAAATGATTTCACACTATGCTCCACAATGTTACCAAAAAAGAAAGGAAAGCACATTTTAATAGAAACCATAGGCACACCATAGAATGTGCATTAGCATAAGGACATTATTCAATAAGGTATTTGAGACAGAAAAAGAAGACTTTGACCTCTGTTTGTCAGAGGTGGTCAAAGTATTCCATAAAACAACCATGTGCTATTCTTCATTCACAAAATATAATGTCATTATTGGTCAGTTCAAAGATTGAATGACATTTTACAATGGTCATGTAAACTGGGACAAGGGGTGTGGATGGACAAAACAGCAACTGAATGCGAACCCATGTGGCAATATGGACAGGGGGTGGGTGGACAAAGCAGCAACTGAATGCTAACCCATCTGGCAATATGGACGGAGGATGAGTGGACAAAACAGCAACTGAATGCTAACCCATCTGGCAATATAGACAGGGGGATGAGTGGACAAAACAGCAACTGAATGCTAACCCATCTGGCAATATGGATGGAGGATGAGTGGACAAAACAGCAACTGAATGCTAACCCATCTTGCAATATGAACAGGGGGATGAGTGGACAAAACAGCAACTGAATGCTAACCCATATGGCAATATGGACAGGGGGGTGAGTGGACAAAACAGCAACTGAATGCTAACCCATCTGGCAATATGGACGGAGGATGAGTGGACAAAACAGCAACTGAATGCTAACCCATCTGGCAATATGGACAGGGGGATGAGTGGACAAAACAGCAACTGAATGCTAACCTATCTGGCAATATGGACAGGGGGGTGAGTGGACAAAACAGCAACTGAATGCTAACCCATATGGCAATATGGACAGGGGGATGAGTGGACAAAACAGCAACTGAATGCTAACCCATCTAGCAGTATGGACAGGGGGATGAGTGGACAAAACAGCAACTGAGTGCTAACCCATATTGCAAAATGGACAGGGGGATGAGTGGACAAAACAGCAACTGAATGCTAACCCATATGGCAATATGGACAGGGGGGTGAGTGGACAAAACAGCAACTGAATGCTAACCCATCTGGCAATATGGACAGGGGGTTGGTGGACAAAACCGCAACTGAATGCTAACCCATCTGGCAATATGGACAGGGGGTTGGTGGACAAAACAGCAACTGAATGCTAACCCATCTGGCAATATGGACAGGGGGTTGGTGGACAAAACAGAAACTGAATGCTAACACATATGGCAATATGGACAGGGGGATGAGTGGACAAAACAGCAACTGAATGCTATCCCATATGGCAATATGGACAGGGGGATGAGTGGACAAAACAGCAACTGAATGCTTACCCATATGGCAAAATGGACAGGGGTGGGTGGACAAAACAGCAACTGAATGCTAACCCGTATGGCAATATGGAATGGGGTTGGATGGACAAAACAGCAACTGGATGCTAACCCATACGGCAATATGGAATGGGGTTGGATGGACAAAACTGCAACTGGATGCTAACCCATATGGCAAAATAGAGGGGGGGGATGGACAAAACAGCAACTGAATGCTAACCCATATGGCAATATTGAAGTAAAATATACAAACCATCAATGCAGGGAGTGCCCGTTTCACATATAGCGTTGGAAAACAGACATCCTGAAAATAGAAAATAGGTCGGCATAATCATAGAGTCTTAGTTAAAATAATATCAGATCTCTTCTCCTGCTGCAAAATAAATGTAGGTTTACATAAATAAAACAGCAAATAACTTGGGCTTTACAACAGTTTTATTATGACCTTTTGGTATGAAAATGTCCATAAAATCATTTTAGTTGCTTTAGTAGGTGTTTTCTGTTGGACATAATTTCTATAAAAACCTAAGTAGAAAGAAATGAAAGTAAACAAAACAATTTAAACTAGATTTCAAGGACAAATGATTCTTAGAAAACCAATAAAGACTATTGCTTTTTTATATTACTTACGCAATGTCATTTTACCAGCAATTTGTCAAGACATCTACTTTCTGATACTATTTTTGGAATCCTTTATGCATGTATGTATTCTTATCAATAAGGCCACAATTAAGAAGTTTTTTATTTGAGGTTACCCTTTGCAGTGGGTAGGTAGGAAGCAGTAACCCTTCCCATAATTTTGCTGTGAGTAGGAAGGAAGCAGTAACCCTTCCCATAATTTTGCTGTGAGTAGAAAGGAAGCGGTTACCCTTCCCATAATTTGGCTGTGAGTAGGAAGGAAGCCGTAACCCTTCCCATAATTTTGCTGTGAGAGGGAAGGAAGCGGCAACCCTTTTCATAATTTTGCTGTGAGTAGGAAGGAAGCGGTAACCCTTCCCATAATTTTGCTGTGAGAAAGAAGGAAGCAGTAACCCTTCCCATAATTTTGCTGTGAGAAAGAAGGAAGCAGTAACCCTTCCCATAATTTTGCTGTGAGAAGGAAGGAAGCGATAACCTTTCCCATAATTTTGCTGTGAGTAGGAAGGAAGCCGTAACCCTTCCCAGAATTTTGCTGTGAGAAAGAAGGAAGCAGTTACCCTTCCCATAATTTTGCTGTGAGTAGGAAGGAAGCCGTAACCCTTCCCAGAATTTTGCTGTGAGAAGGAAGGAAGCAGTAACCCTTTCCATAATTTTGCTGTGAGTAGGAAGGAAGCCGTAACCCTTCCCAAAATTTTGCTGTGAGAAGAAAGGAAGCGATAACCCTTTCCATAATTTTTCTGAGAAGAAAAGAAGCGGTAACCCTTCCCACAATTTGCTGCGAGTAGGAAGGAAGCGGTAATCCTTCCCATAATTTTGCTGTGAGTAGGAAGGAAGCGGTAACCCTTCACACAATTTTGCTGTGAGTAGGAAGGAAGCGGTAACCCTTCACACAATTTTGCTGTGAGTAGGAAGGAAGCCGTAACCCTTCCCATAATTTTGCTGTGAGAAGGTAGGAAGCGGTAACCCTTCCCATAATTTTGCTGTGAGAAGGAAGGAAGCGGTAACCCTTCCCACAATTTTTCTATGGGTGGGAAGCTTGAAGCGGTAACCCTTCACACAATTTTGCAGTGAGTAGGAAGGAAGCGGTAACCTTTCCCACAATTTTACTGTGGGAAGGAAGGGAGTGGTAACCTTGGGAGTCAGGCTGAGCACTGGAAAATAACAAATTACTCATCTGAACTGAAAACAAACTTTCCCAACAATTTCATTAACAAAGCTGAAAGTTGAGTAAATGAGCAAAAATGTCCTTCACATATTTAAATTTTTTATGACAAATTTATAATTGTGATGAGATTCATTTATTTCTGCAAAGCATAGTATCATTTAAAATTAATGAAAGCTTTGAGCAAAATAATTGATTAGAGAGCTGACACAATTATAACAAAGGCAGATTCTCATGAAGTTGCTACAACCCTATTTAAGCAGGAATTATCAATGAAGTGCACATTAATTGTGCAGAACCAAGAAGCGTGAAGACAACCCTGTAATTTTAACTTTACTTCAAGAATAATGCCAGAAATGCGGTATAAATCAAGCTGACTCATGCCTATATTTTTTTTAAACACAATTTTTTTACTTTCTTAGACAATTTATTTCTTAAAATTCTAGAGAAGTATAACACATAAAGACTATGTCTAGTCATGTAAGTATGGGTATTATCAAGACTTAAGTATGATTATTGCCATAAAATTTGATCATAAATTAAGAATAAGAAAGATTAATGGTCTTTAAGAGAGAGGTAACAAAACACTACTATATGTATGGGTATGTGTACATGTCATGTCGGCTACCTTTGCGCATGACATCATCCAGGCAGGCATATACTGTACGAGTTTAGAATCACATGTGCGATAGCACGAGGATAGTAATATTAAGCGAGAATCAGCAAGCCTTGAAGTGATTTTTCTAAACATTTGATCAAACTGCAACTTTTAAATAAATATACTTGTTGTGTTTCACAACCTCATTAATATGTCCACATGGCACAGTAGGCAATTTGCACCAATGCTTAAGGAACTACGGCCCAAAAATATGTCATTTGTTTCTCTATTTCACTGTCCCCAAAAATACAAAGATAATTCAATGTACATGATTGAACCAATCCTATGATGAATTGATCTTAGGGATTACAGCAATTTACTTTAACTGTGACCTATTAAAAATTGAGTCAGGATCAGTTAAATCTGACCTCTTAGATTAAACCTCGTGAATTTCAACAATCCTTCCTTCTTAACCCATTAACCTACAGACAACGAAAACATATATCAATTTATTTGACCCAATTTGTGCCATTCTAAATAATTTCAAGCCCTTTTATGTAGCTGATGCCACTTTGACAGGATCAATGGCCTGTAACAGAACTGCTGATGGTAGCATTAATGGCTCCCATCAATGTCCTCATTAACTGGTAATATTCTTGTTATCTGATAAAGTAAACAACCCAGTCAATAAATGATTATCTGGTGCCACTATGATATCAATTTTCAGTTACCATCATTTAGCACGCTCCCCCCCCCCCCCCCCCCTTTTATCAAGAAATTACATTTCTGACAAAGAATGGTTTTCCCAACATATCTAATTAAACATTGCACCAGTGTTTTTCACTGCAAGATGCACAAATGGAACAAAATGATATGGGCAATAGGATGTGTTCATTGATTAATACATATATATCTGGATAAATTTGCTATCAGGGCCCTGTATTTGTATTGGTGATGGGTGAAATACAGCTAATCCATGTGCCAGTCAAAATTCCATAAAAAAATTAGTGAAAATTGAAATACTGTAAGATAAGACCATACCCAGCAGCCAGTAGAACCTCCTGAAACTAAGTACCAAGGTTTCTTTTATAGAACCGAGTGTTTGTAACTACAGAAAACGCAAATCTAATGTTTGTACATACACAACGAACACACACCAAGCTACATGTAACTGCAGACACTACACAGTTCAGTTTCATAGTTTATTGCATAAAACAACACACACATAGAGCTCAATGTAACTGCAGACACCACACACATAGAGCTCAATGTAACTGCAGACACCACACACACAGAGCTCAATGTAACTGCAGACACAACACACATAGAGCTCAATGTAACTGCAGACACCACACACGTAGAGCTCAATGTAACTGCAGACAAAACACACATAGAGCTCAATGTAACTGCAGACACCACACACATAGAGCTCAATGTAACTGCAGACACCACACACATAGAGCTCAATGTAACTGCAGACACCCCACACTTAGAGCTCGATGTAACTGCAGACACCACACACATAGAGCTCAATGTAACTGCAGACACCACACACATAGAGCTCAATGTTACTGCAGACACCACACACATAGAGCTCGATGTAACTGCAGACACCACACACATAGAGCTCAATGTAACTGCAGACAACACACAAAGAGCTCAATGTAACTGCAGACACAACAAACATAGAGCTCAATGTAACTGCAGACACCACACACATAGAGCTCAATGTAACTGCAGACACCACACACATAGAGCTCAATGTAACTGCAGACAACACACATAGAGCTCGATGTAACTGCAGACACCACACACATAGAGCTCAATGTAACTGCAGACACCACACAACCAAGCTCAATGTAACTGCAGACACCACACACATAGAGCTCAATGTAACTGCAAACACCACACACATAGAGCTCAATGTAACTGCAGACACCACACACATAGAGCTCAATGTAACTGCAGACACCACACATAGAGCTCAATGTAACTGCAGACACCACACACATAGAGCTCAATGTAACTGCAGACACCACACACATAAAGCTCAATGTAACTGCAGACACCACACATAGAGCTCAATGTAACTGCAGACACCACACACATAGAGCTCAATGTAACTGCAGACACCACACACATAGAGCTCAATGTAACTGCAGAAAACACACACATAGAGCTCAATGTAACTGCAGACACCACATACATAGAGCTCAATGTAACTGCAGAAAACACACATAGAGCTCAATGTAACTGCAGACACCACACACATAGAGCTCAATGTAACTGCAGACACCACATACATAGAGCTCAATGTAACTGCAGACACCACACATATAGAGCTCAATGTTACTGCAGACACCACACACATAGAGCTCAATGTAACTGCAGACACCACACACATAGAGCTCAATGTAACTGCAGACACCACACACATAGAGCTCAATGTAACTGCAGACACCACACACATAGAGCTCAATGTAACTGCAGACACCACACACATAGAGCTCAATGTAACTGCAGACACCACACACATAGAGCTCAATGTAACTGCAGACACCACACACATAGAGCTCAATGTAACTGCAGACAAAACACACATAGAGCTCAATGTAACTACAGACACCACACACATAGAGCTCAATGTAACTGCAGACACCACACATAGAGCTCAATGTAACTTCGTCACTTTAAAAGCGCACAATAGAGGTTGATGCATTTTTTATTCTTTATTTTCAATTCATTCTTATGTTTAACTCATTTGACTTCAATGATCAAAACAAAAAAGCATAAGTTTTGTGTACAGTTCTGGAAATATCAGCCTTTATAAATATTATTGTTTTATAAACAGCTACCTGGCCAAAAAAGCACGAAAATATCGCAAATATTTTTTTATCAGTACACAAATCATATGCTCTTTTTGTTTTGATCATTACGGTCACATGAGTTGAACAGAGTAATGCATGAAAATTAAAATCAACCAATATTGTGCCTCTTTTAAGTTCAAGTCCTACTTTAAAGTAGGCAGTAATTCCGGCCATTTCAATAGCTAAACATGCAATGTCATTGTCTGTCCATAACAATGTTACCCTCAAAGACCCAGGTAAAAGCATTCATGATGATTCCAGAAAAGATTGCATGTCGACATAATCTTAGAGCAGAATTAAAACATGTTCCCCAGAAATAGATTGTTTTGGTGATTGTTGTAAAGGTTTCTATTGTGTTTATATTCCTAATAAAAACATTGTTCCAAATATAGACACTTGCCGATCGACATCAAAAAGCAAGCATAAAAAAATCCATCAACTTCTTTTCTGATCAGCAAACCTGATACCATTTTTTTTTTTTATCAGTGGACCTTGTACTAAGTAGCTTACGGATCAACAGACTAATGTTATTGGAGCTTCAGACTATTGCAGATTACTCAAATTTCGCGAGGGCTTAAATTTTCACCATTTGTCGTCAATCCATAAATTATGACACAATTTTAATATCAAGTAAAATGTTAATTTACCAATAACTTGCCAATGAAAACATAATGGCTATGAAAATTGTACATCTTGCGAATTTGCACAGAACCATTAATAAATGTGTGGAAAAAAAAGGAATCTCACAAAATGCTTACAATGTACAGTACCATGTGACGTAGTTACAAACAACGTAATTGGTACTGTCTGAGTTGTGGGTGGTGGAAATTGTTTGAATCTGATAACATTGACTGGTGTTTCAGGAAATGCCAAGTTTGCAAAGTCAATGACAGCAACAGGCTATTGTAAAAGCTTTTTTGAAAAATTAAATTCAGGAAATCCTTTGAACTTGTTTGAAACATATTTAAATTAACGACAACAAAATTTACCTTTGGGGTGTTACTTTATTTGCTCTTGTAAACAAATTTACCCCTAAGACAAATATGTGCATATAAATGAATATGTCTGGAGGTGGGGTAAAATTGCCCCCATGGGTTATTTAGGTCATATTACCACAGAACCTAATATGCCCCTGGGAGTATCTTGATATTGGCCTGGGTTTTCAGTAAATATTCACCATTTTTACAAAATCATAGGTAGAAAATGGTTAAAAGCAACCACACTTCTTTCAGTAAATACATTGACCTTTTAAAGGTATACATTTAAAATAATCCTTGATTCTTATTATGCTTTATAACTTTTAAAACAGTTAATCAATGGGAACATACAAGTTCAGTGTTCAATGATGGGAAAGCAAAATTGCCATTATATATATGCGCTGATGATGGCGCAGCAAACATGCAGCATCAGTAAGTCAGTTTTAGATGATGAGTCAGCAAACATATCATCAGTAGTTTAGTGTTAGATGATGGCTCAGCAAAAGTGCCATCAGAAGTTCAGTGTTTGATGATGGCTCAGCAAACATGCCATCAGTAGTTCAGTGTTTGATGGTGACTCAGCAAAGGTGTCATCAGTAGTTCAGTGTTTGATGATGGCTGAGCGAAAATGTTATGAGTAGTTCAGTGTTTGATGATGGCTGAGCAAAAGTGCCATCAGTATTTCAGTGTTTGCTGATGGCTGAGCAAACATGCCATCAGTAGTTCAGTGTTTGTTGATGGCTGAGCAAAATGCCATCTGATGTTCAGTGTTTGATGATGGCTGAGCAAACATACCGTCAGTATTTCAGTGTTTGGTGATGGCTGATCAGACATGTCATCAGTCGTACAGTGTTTGATAATAGCTGAGCAAACATGTCATCAGAAGTTCAGTGTTTAATGATGGCTGAGCAAAAGTGCCATCAGTGGTTCAGTGTTAGATGATGGCTGAGCAAACATGTCATCAGTAGTTCAGTGTTTGATGATGGCTGAGCAAACATGTCATCAGAAGTTCAGTGTTAGATGATGGCTGAGCAAACATGTCATCAGTAGTTCAGTGTTAGATGATGACTGAGCAAACATGCCATCAGTAGTTCAGTGTTAGATGATGGCTCAGCAAACATGTCATCAGAAGTTCAGTGTTTGATGATGGCTCAGCAAACATGTCATCAGTAGTTCAGTGTTAAATGATGACTGAGCAAACATGTCATCAGTAGTTCAGTGTTAGATGATGGCTCAGCAAACATGTCATCAAAAGTTCAGTGTTTGATGATGGCTCAGCAAACATGTCATCAGAAGTTCAGTGTTAGATGATGACTGAGCAAACATGTCATCAGTAGTTCAGTGTTAGATGATGGCTCAGCAAACATGTCATCAGAAGTTCAGTGTTTGATGATGGCTCAGCAAACATGTCATCAGTAGTTCAGTGTTAAATGATGACTGAGCAAACATGTCATCAGAAGTTCACTGTTTGATGATGGCTCAGCAAACATGTCATCAGTAGCACAGTGTTTGATGATCGCTCAGCAAACATGTCATCAGTGGTTCAGTTTTTCACGATGGTCGAGCAAACATGTCATCAGTAGTTCAGTGTTAGACGATGGCTGAGCAAACATGCCATCAGTAGTTCAGTGTTAAATGATGACTGAGCAAACATGCCATTAGTAGTTCATGGCTAGATGATGACTGAGCAAACATGCCATCAGTAGTTCAGTGTTTGACGATGGCTGAGCAAACATGCCATCAGTAGTTCAGTGTTAAATGATGGCTGAGCAAACATGCCATCAGTAGTTCAGTGTTAAATAATGACTGAGCAAACATGCCATCAGTAGTTAAGTGTTAGATGATGACTGAGCAAACATATCATCAGTAGTTCAGTGTTAAATGATGACTGAGCAAACATGCTATCAGTAGTTTCAGTGTTTAATGATGGCTCAGCAAAAGTGCCATCAGTAGTTCAGTATTTGATGACGGCTGAGCAAAAGTGCCATCAGTAGTTCAGTGTTTGCTGATGGCTGAGCAATTATGCCATCTGATGTTTAGCGTCTGATGATGGCTGAGCAAACATGTCATCAGTGGTTCAGTGTTTCACGATGGTCGAGCAAACATATCATCATCAGTAGTTCAGTGTTTGATGACTGAGCAAACATGTCATCAGTAGTTCAGTGTTTGACGATGACTGAGCAAACATGTCATCAGTAGTTCAGTGTTTCACGATGGTCGAGCAAACATATCATCATCAGTAGTTCAGTGTTAGATGATGACTGAGCAAACATGCCATCAGTAGTTCAGTGTTAGATGATGGCTCAGCAAACATGTCATCAGAAGTTCAGTGTTTGATGATGGCTCAGCAAACATGTCATCAGTAGTTCAGTGTTAAATGATGACTGAGCAAACATGTCATCAGTAGTTCAGTGTTAGATGATGGCTCAGCAAACATGTCATCAAAAGTTCAGTGTTTGATGATGGCTCAGCAAACATGTCATCAGAAGTTCAGTGTTAGATGATGACTGAGCAAACATGTCATCAGTAGTTCAGTGTTAGATGATGGCTCAGCAAACATGTCATCAGAAGTTCAGTGTTTGATGATGGCTCAGCAAACATGTCATCAGTAGTTCAGTGTTAAATGATGACTGAGCAAACATGTCATCAGAAGTTCACTGTTTGATGATGGCTCAGCAAACATGTCATCAGTAGCACAGTGTTTGATGATCGCTCAGCAAACATGTCATCAGTGGTTCAGTTTTTCACGATGGTCGAGCAAACATGTCATCAGTAGTTCAGTGTTAGACGATGGCTGAGCAAACATGCCATCAGTAGTTCAGTGTTAAATGATGACTGAGCAAACATGCCATTAGAAGTTCATGGCTAGATGATGACTGAGCAAACATGCCATCAGTAGTTCAGTGTTTGACGATGGCTGAGCAAACATGCCATCAGTAGTTCAGTGTTAAATGATGGCTGAGCAAACATGCCATCAGTAGTTCAGTGTTAAATGATGACTGAGCAAACATGCCATCAGTAGTTAAGTGTTAGATGATGACTGAGCAAACATATCATCAGTAGTTCAGTGTTAAATGATGACTGAGCAAACATGCTATCGGTAGTTTCAGTGTTTAATGATGGCTCAGCAAAAGTGCCATCAGTAGTTCAGTATTTGATGACGGCTGAGCAAAAGTGCCATCAGTAGTTCAGTGTTTGCTGATGGCTGAGCAATTATGCCATCTGATGTTTAGCGTCTGATGATGGCTGAGCAAACATGTCATCAGTGGTTCAGTGTTTCACGATGGTCGAGCAAACATATCATCATCAGTAGTTCAGTGTTTGATGACTGAGCAAACATGTCATCAGTAGTTCAGTGTTTGACGATGACTGAGCAAACATGTCATCAGTAGTTCAGTGTTTCACGATGGTCGAGCAAACATATCATCATCAGTAGTTCAGTGTTTGATGATGGCTCAGCAAACATGTCATCAGTGGTTCAGTGTTTCACGATGGTCGAGCAAACATACCATCATCAGTAGTTCAGTGTTTGATGACTGAGCAAACATGTCATCAGTAGTTCAGTGTTTGACGATGACTGAGCAAACATGTCATCAGTAGTTCAGTGTAAGATGATGGCTGAGCAAACATGCCATCAGTAGTTCAGTGTTAGATGATGGCTGAGCAAACATGCCATAAGTAGTTAAGTGTTTGATGATGGCTGAGCAAACATGCCATCAGTAGTTCAGTGTTGAATGATGGCTCAGCAAACATGTCATCAGTGGTTCAGTGTTTCACTATGGTCGAGCAAACATGTCATCAGTAGTTCAGTGTTAGACGATGGCTGAGCAAACATGCCATCAGTAGTTCAGTGTTTGATGATGGCTGAGCAAACATGCCATCAGTAGTTCAGTGTTTAATGATGGCTCAGCAAACATGTCATCAGTGGTTCAGTGTTTCACGATGGTCGAGCAAACATGTCATCAGTAGTTCAGTGTTAGATGATGGCTGAGCAAACATGCCATCAGTAGTTCAGTGTAAGATGATGACTGAGCAAACATGCCATCAGTAGTTCAGTGTTTGATGATGACTGAGCAAACATGCCATCAGTAGTTCAGTGTTTGATGATGACTGAGCAAACATGCCATCAGTAGTTCAGTGTTTAATGATGGCTCAGCAAACATGTCATCAGTTGTTCAGTGTTTGATGATGACTGAGCAAACATGCCATCAGTAGTTCAGTGTTTGATGATGACTGAGCAAACATGCCATCAGTAGTTCAGTGTTTCACGATGGTCGAGCAAACATGTCATCAGTAGTTCAGTGTTAGACGATGGCTGAGCAAACATGCCATCAGTAGTTCAGTGTTAAATGATGGCTGAGCAAACATGCCATCAGTAGTTCAGTGTTAAATGATGACTGAGCAAACATGCCATCAGTAGTTAAGTGTTAGATGATGACTGAGCAAACATATCATCAGTAGTTCAGTGTTAAATGATGACTGAGCAAACATGCTATCAGTAGTTTCAGTGTTTAATGATGGCTCAGCAAAAGTGCCATCAGTAGTTCAGTATTTGATGACGGCTGAGCAAAAGTGCCATCAGTAGTTCAGTGTTTGCTGATGGCTGAGCAATTATGCCATCTGATGTTTAGCGTCTGATGATGGCTGAGCAAACATGTCATCAGTGGTTCAGTGTTTCACGATGGTCGAGCAAACATATCATCATCAGTAGTTCAGTGTTTGATGACTGAGCAAACATGTCATCAGTAGTTCAGTGTTTGACGATGACTGAGCAAACATGTCATCAGTAGTTCAGTGTTTCACGATGGTCGAGCAAACATATCATCATCAGTAGTTCAGTGTTTGATGATGGCTCAGCAAACATGTCATCAGTGGTTCAGTGTTTCACGATGGTCGAGCAAACATACCATCATCAGTAGTTCAGTGTTTGATGACTGAGCAAACATGTCATCAGTAGTTCAGTGTTTGACGATGACTGAGCAAACATGTCATCAGTAGTTCAGTGTAAGATGATGGCTGAGCAAACATGCCATCAGTAGTTCAGTGTTAGATGATGGCTGAGCAAACATGCCATAAGTAGTTAAGTGTTTGATGATGGCTGAGCAAACATGCCATCAGTAGTTCAGTGTTGAATGATGGCTCAGCAAACATGTCATCAGTGGTTCAGTGTTTCACTATGGTCGAGCAAACATGTCATCAGTAGTTCAGTGTTAGACGATGGCTGAGCAAACATGCCATCAGTAGTTCAGTGTTTGATGATGGCTGAGCAAACATGCCATCAGTAGTTCAGTGTTTAATGATGGCTCAGCAAACATGTCATCAGTGGTTCAGTGTTTCACGATGGTCGAGCAAACATGTCATCAGTAGTTCAGTGTTAGATGATGGCTGAGCAAACATGCCATCAGTAGTTCAGTGTAAGATGATGACTGAGCAAACATGCCATCAGTAGTTCAGTGTTTGATGATGACTGAGCAAACATGCCATCAGTAGTTCAGTGTTTGATGATGACTGAGCAAACATGCCATCAGTAGTTCAGTGTTTAATGATGGCTCAGCAAACATGTCATCAGTTGTTCAGTGTTTGATGATGACTGAGCAAACATGCCATCAGTAGTTCAGTGTTTGATGATGACTGAGCAAACATGCCATCAGTAGTTCAGTGTTTCACGATGGTCGAGCAAACATGTCATCAGTAGTTCAGTGTTAGACGATGGCTGAGCAAACATGCCATCAGTAGTTCAGTGTTAGATGATGACTGAGCAAACATGCCATCAGTAGTTCAGTGTTTGATGATGACTGAGCAAACATGTTATCAGTAGTTCAGTGATTGATGATGACTGAGCAAACATGTCATCAGTAGTTCAGTGTTTGATGATGGCTGAGCAAACATGCCATCAGTAGTTCAGTGTTTGATGATGACTGAGCAAACATGTTATCAGTAGTTCAGTGTTTGATGATGCAAACATGCCATCAGTAGTTCAGTGTTTATATATGATGCAAACATGTCATCAGTAGCACAGTGCTTGATGATGCAAACATGTCATCAGAAGTTCAGTGTTTAATGATGCAAACATGTCATCAGAAGTTCAGTGTTTAATGATGCAAACATGTCATCAGTAGTTCAGTGTTTAATGATGCACACATGCCATCAGTAGCACAGTGTTTGATGATGCAAACATGCCATCAGTAGCACAGTGTTTAATGATGCAAACATGTCATCAGTAGTTCAGTGTTTAATGATGCAAACATGCCATCAGTAGTTCAGTGTTTATATATGATGCAAACATGTCATCAGAAGCACAGTGTTTGACGATGCAAACATGTCATCAGTAGTTCAGTGTTTAATGATGCAAACATTTCATCAGTAGTTCAGTGTTTAATGATGCAAACATGCCATCAGTAGCACAGTGTTTGATGATGCAAACATTTCATCAGTAGTTCAGTGTTTAATGATGCAAACATGCCATCAGTAGTTTAGTGTTTAATGATGCAAACATGTCATCAGTAGTTCAGTGTTTAATGATGCAAACATGTCATCAGTAGTTCAGTGTTTAATGATGCAAACATGCCATCAGTAGCACAGTGTTTAATGATGCAAACATGCCTGCCCAGTGTTTAATGATGCAAACATGCCATCAGTAGTTCAGTGTTTAATGATGCAAACATGCCATCAGTAGCACCGTGTTTGAAGATGCAAACATGCCATCAGTAGCACAGTGTTTGGTGATGCAAACATGCCATCAGTAGCACATGCAAACATGCCATCAGTAGTTCAGTGTTTAATGATGCAAACATGCCATCAGTAGTTCAGTGTTTAATGATGCAAACATGCCATCAGTAGCACAGTGTTTGATTATGCAAACATGCCAATGCCATCAGTAGTTCAGTGTTTAATGATGCAAACATGCCATCAGTATTTCAGTGTTTAATGATGCAAACATGCCATCAGTAGTTCAGTGTTTAATGATGCAAACATGTCATCAGTACTACAGTGTTTAATGATGCAAACATGTCATCAGTAGCACCGTGTTTAATGATGCAAACTTGTCATCAGTATTTCAGTGTTTAATGATGCAAACATGTCATCAGTAGCACCGTGTTTAATGATGCAAACATGCCATCAGTATTTCAGTGTTTAATGATGCAAACATGTCATCAGTAGCACCGTGTTTAATGATGCAAACATGTCATCAGTAGCACCGTGTTTAATGATGCAAACATGTCATCAGTAGCACCGTGTTTAATGATGCAAACATGCCATCAGTAGCACAGTGTTTAATGATGACTCACCAAATGTTACATCAGAAGTTCAGTGTGCTAGAAACTTTACAAGACCTGTTTCAATTTTAATGTAACTGTGTTTACAAATGACACAAAATGCTTGACAATAAAAAAGGACACTTTTAAGTAATAGAAAACGTTCTTAAATTAAATCTCGTTTCCCACTGTGAGCCTGTGGTATGTAAAAGCCTTTTACTACAAGATAACAAGAAAGAAGAGCAATCAATACCATACACATTTAGCTTGTTTGTTTTTTTCCTGCCTCATGTCAGCTGAGTGGAAACAGCTAGTGTAATCTGCCAAACCGGATTCAAGTCATAACCTTGATATATGGTCAGGAAGGGCATTGATAATCAGTAGGATGACATCCATTATGTAATCTGATTACAAACACTAAACTCTGCACTTTGTTAAAAGAAAACAGGAAATTTTGAAAAAAAAAATTGTCCTTATTTTTCTACGAATGGAATGGAATAACAACAGCTGAGCTCAGTATGATAAAAACCATGCTGTTAAATAATGTTTTGCTTTTTTTAATCTCTTCTAGTGTTCCATTAACACAATTGTCCCAAGTGGTGAATGTTGTAGTATGAAGAATCAAAATGAACAGAGCTCAAGAGAGATTAACAGCGACACACTACTCTGAAAATTGTAAAACCTTCAAGAAAGCTATATTTAACATTTTTAAGGAAAAGGGAACTGATAACACACTTACATGAGCTATTTGGAGACATATAAGGAGTACACACTTACAATTTTTATTTTTTTTTACAGGACATGCGCCTTTCAATTTATATCAGCTGTCTTCATAATTGAGTTAACAAGAGGTGTCGTAGGACAGTGCGCTTGACATTAGAAATGAGTACAATAATGATGTTATATATGCCTGTAAAAAGCAATACAAAAAGTCAAGTAAAAAGCAAACATGAAAGGCTGCAATGCAACAAAACCAGGTTTTCAATAATTGACAGAAAAACTTTAGCCTCTGTTGTGTGATTTAGTTTCAACTGTTTTTTTGTTTTATTTTCAGTGACCTTGATACTAGGAGCCCAAAATGCCATTCCATGGAAGTCCTCCATAAACCCTTCCTACATACAAAGTTTGGTCAAAATATTTCAACTCAAACTTAAGTTTATCAGTATCAAATGGTTATCTTCTTTTGTAACAGTGACCGTGACCTTGACCTTAGGGGCCCAAACACAATCCCATGAAAGGTCTCCATAAACACTTCCTTTATACCAAGTTTGGTCACAATATGTAAACTGAACCCTAACTAAAGTGATTCAGTACAAACCATTTTTCTATTTTTAGTAAGATTAACCTTGACCCTAGGGGCCCAAAACGCAATCCCATGAAAGGTCTCCATAAACTCCTCCTATATACAAAGTTTGTTCACTATATGTTTAACCTAACTAAAATTATTTGATACATATATATAAGTGAGTTTGACGCCGCCCTCCATCCCGCCCGCCTGAACAACAACGTACATCATTCAAATAACCAGCTTTCGCTTTGTGGATACCTGTTAAAAATATAAATATGTGCCTGTCAAAAGCAATAAAAAGTCAATCAAGGGTTAGGGTTAATATGGTGTTTTGTAACCTGAAATTGTGTGATGGCTACTGTAAAAAGTATTAAGGCCATTAAATGAGCAGTATTCAAGATCCGAGTTAAAACTTAAAGTTGCCTTAAAATTAACCAAACTTTCTAAGTTAATTGAATGAAGTGAATAGAAGTAATAAGTGAAAATCCTAACTTGCCCTTAAACTTTAACCAGACACAATGTGCCATAAAACTTCAACCTAAATTGCTAAGTCAATCAGGAGCCGTAATTTAAATTTAAGATAATAAGGAGTTACGAAACTTCATTGTGTGATGGTCCTGTATAACTGTGTGACATATGTTGAGTGAATTGAATGAAGGGTATTCTGAGTTATAAGAGAAAATGCAGCTTGCACTAAAACTTTAACTGGACATCGAAGTCAGGGCTAGAAATTTAGCTTCCTTATTCTTTGAATAGTTTAGCTAAAAATAAATATTAAGTATAAGCTATTAAACTTAAATATACTATCTCACTGAACTGTTGGTACTAAAAGGTCTTCTTATATGGGAACCTAAACTGTGGATGGCGACTATGCCAATGCAATAAATACCCATTTGCATAGTATTTTATTTTATTTGTACAACGTAGGTATATATGTGAAAATTATATTAACATGTCATTTTTCATAAAACAAGAGGTGGTGATATATCATTCACACATATTGATATGTGTTATGACAAAAACATCTGCCAGCATTTGTTGCTTGGTTATCATTTATAAAATCATACAAAATCCAGAAGTTGATCTTTTATGACCCTCTGCAATTAGCTCTCTGGATGTCTAAATATGGCTCAAATATCAGGAAAGTTTCTTAAATTAACTAAGACATTTGTCCTTCTGCAATTAGCTCTCTGGATGTCTAAATATGGCTCAAATATCAAGAAAGTTTCTTAAATAACTGATACCTGTACTCCGCTCATATGATGTAGGGGACTGTACTCCTGTCATATAATACAGGGGACTATACTCCTGTCATAATAATACAGGGGACTGTACTCCTGCCATATGATACAGGGGACTGTACTCCTGTCATAATAATACAGGGGACTGTACTCCTGTCATATCATACAGGGGACTGTACTCCTGTCATATGAAACAGGGGACTGTACTCCTGTCATATGATACAGGGGAATGTACTCCTATCATATAATAAAGGAGACTGTACTCCTGTCATATGAAACAGGGGACTGTACTCCTGTCATATGAAACAGGGGACTGTACTCCTGTCATATGATACAGGGGAATGTACTCCTGTCATATGATACAGGTGACTGTACTGTCATATGATACAGGGGACTGTACTCCTGTCATATGATACAGGTGACTGTACTCCTGTCATATAATACAGGTGACTGTACTCCTGTCATATGATACAGGGGAATGTACTCTTGTCATATGATACAGGTGACTGTACTCCTGTCATATAATACAGGGGACTGTACTCCTGTCATAATAATACAGGGGACTGTACTCCTGTCATATGATACAGGGGACTGTACTCCTATCATATAATAAAGGAGACTGTACTCCTGTCATTTAATACAGGGGACTGTACTCCTGTCATATAAAAAACAGGGGTCTGTACTCCTGCAACATGATACAGGGGACTATACCCAGGTCATATGATACAGGGGACTGTACTCAGGTCATATGATACAGGGGACTTTACTCAGGTCATATAACACAGGGGACTGTACTCCTGTCAAATGATACACTGGACTGTACTCAGGTCATATGATACAGGGGACTGTACTCAGGTCATATGGTACAGGGGACTGTACTCAGGTCATATAAAACAGGGTACTGTACTCTGGTCATGTATTATAGGGGACTGTACTCCTGTCATATGATACAGGGGACTGTACTCCTGTCATATGATACAGGGGAATGTACTCCTGTCATATAATACAGGTGACTGTACTTAGGTCATATGATACAGGGGAATGTACTCCTGTCATATGATACAGGGGACCATACTTAGGTCATATGATACAGGGGAATGTACTCCTGTCGTATAATACAGGGGACTGTACTCCTGTTATATGATACAGGGGACTGTACTCCTGTCAATGATACAGGGGAATGTACTCCTGTCATATAATACAGGGGACTTTACTTAGGTCATATGATACAGGGGAATGTACTCCTGTCATATGATACAGGGGAATGTACTCCTGTCATATGATACAGGTGACTGTATTCTGGTCATATGATACAGGGGACTGTACTCAGGTCATATGATACAGGGGACTGTACTCAGGTCATATAATACAGGGGACTGTACTCAGGTCATATAATATAGGGGACTGTACTTAGGTCATATGATACAGGGGACTGTACTCAGGTAATATAATACAGGGGACTTTACTCAGGTCATATGATAACAGGGGACTGTTCTCAGGTCATATAATACAGGGGACTGTACTATGGTCATACGATACAGGGGACTGTAGTCAGGTCATATAATACAGGGGACTGTGATACGGGGGACTGTCCTAGATAGAGGAGTTTCCCTCAACTCATAAGCAACATTTACCAACAATGGTATGAAGGAATGGCTGCTAATAAAAGTATTTTTTGGACAAAAATGTTTAGACAACATTTAGAAATAGAAGTCTATAGTATCTTCTGGCATCAACACCATGATTTTTTTTTTGGATGGATACTACCACATTTCACTTTGGTTTTTATTATACACAAAGGTCTAACAAATTTTTTTTCCAAGAAATGCTATTATTAAGCAAAATAAGTTTGCCTATAAAATGACAAAAACAGGTTCTTTTTTACACTTTACACTTATCCTTCAATCAATATATGTATATGGTTGACAGTTTTCAAGGGTTTAACCAGTACAAAATACAAATAAGGTTATCCCTGTTGACCACTTGGAAACAGTCTCTGGTACCATTTTAATATCACTCCAGGTATGACAGTCAAACATGGAATTGAACCCAGGACTGCAGGCACCAGAAAAAAAATGGACGCTTGCCCATTGAGCTATCTAGGTTTTGTTGTTTACCATTATATTTTATAAATAGTATTAACGTTGTTGCTTTTTTGAAATTCATCTTCGGTCAGCCAGAATGCAAGTTATCCAGGGCTGTGAGATAAGTAAACAGAAGAGCACCCATTACTTACCAGCACCGCTCCTTGGTTCAATCCCGTACTGGCCACAAGTTCCTATGACAAGAACCTAAGATAGATTTCCTAGACCTATAATGATGTCAACCCAGCAGTGAAGAATTGCACAAGAAATGTTTCTTTTCTTAATTGAACCATAATGATCCAAATCTGGAGAACATCCCATGGCTTATAAAGACAGACAATTCCCCAGCTCATGGTAAGATATATGCTTCTATTAGCTAAAAGGAAAATGGGAAAGACAATTTTCCTGACAGTGACAAAATGTTCACTCAAGTTCCTGAGATTTCTATTTCTTGCTTAATGGCAATATAAGAAGGCATAATTTTTACAATGAAGACAATTGTGAATAAAGGAATCTTACTGATATACATGTATGGCCATTAAACTGGTGTTGATAAGTGTACTTTCTACAGCTATTGGTCAGTCAGTGACCACATCGAATGCCTCATAGTGCCGGTACACATGTATGGATATTCTCTATGCGTTCAACACGACATGTGCCTGTCAACTTACAGATTGATTTACAAGCATATATTTAAAGGCAGGATTTTCATAGTTCTTGTCATACAATGAGAACCATTGAGGGATTTGACTCAAATGCTTTTTGGAGATACTCATTTTCTCTAAAAAAAAGGGTTTGGTCAATTCTTATTTACTGCACTGAAGACATTTCACCAGGTGCCAGATTTACGAGAAAAATTTATAAGAAACAATTTCACTTGAACCCATATGAACTGTTAGTACAATATGGAGTAGAATTTCAAAATGTCAACTCCTGTGAATGTAGGAGTGAACACTATTGATTTACTGAAGGACAATAATGGCCAATAACAGTATATGGAATCTGTGATCACCACAGATCCTGCAGCTGTCTTTCTGTGACATTTCACAATTTAGCCTTGCTGTATCTATCTCTCCTGGATATTCATTCCACAATAACAATAGCTTCATAATGATGTGTTATTTTCCCAATCTTTTATACAGGAATCAAGAGTTAATTGAAAAATTGTTATTATTATTCCCTCTATTTTTAATCTCTTTTTTTTTTATTTCCTTTACTATTACAAGTTGAAGTACTTCATTATAAATGATGAGATTTTAATGAAGCTGACTATTCACCCGTGATATCTTTAAATCAAAATTAGACTAGAGCAAGAGCCCTTGATACAGACATAATACACTTCCATTCAATTGCAATACAGACAATCATTGAGTTGAACAATGGTTGATTCCTGGGACACCACACCTCAGCATGGTGAACCTTCATGGCACTATTTTTGAAAATTCTATAATGCACGGTCAAGATAAAGCCCAGGCAAGGATCATTTCAACTTTTTACCTTTAACTTTGACATTGAACTTTGAGGAACAGGCCTGGGTGTTGGGCAGGACACACCATCTCATCATGGTAAACCTTCATGGCAAGTTTTTTGAAAGTCCTTGTCAAGATAGAGCCTGGACAAGGAACATTTCAACTTTTGACCTCTAACCTTAACCTTGACCTTTGAGATACAGACCTGGGTCTTGTGCGGCACAAGCCACCTCATCATGGTGAACCTTCATGTTAAGTTTTTTTTGAAAATAACAAATTCAGTCCGAACGGACAGAAGGACAAACAACACCAAAACAATATCCCCTCCAGAAACTTTCGATTTGGCTGGGGATAAAAATGGATAAAGGCCTTAGAAGCAAAAGCAAGTAATCATAAGCTAACAGTCATTTATAATAATTTAATTGGTAAAAAACACACTGCATAGGAGAGCTTGAACCATGTGGTTATCTATTCCATAATTTTCAAACTGCAAGACTTGAATTGAGCACAGTCACTAATAAGGGCAAAAATGTGTGCTTCTTATCAAGGGGCATATCTGCAGAAAGTATTGGAACAATTTCATTTTAGTAAGATTTATGCATAGATACTGAAAGACCTTTCAGTTAAGGCTTAATACAAGTACATGTATAAACAATGGCCAAGATTATGGTGCCAGGGTTATGGTGCCAAAGACAGTGCCAGGATCACTGTGCCAAGGATAACCATCTTAAAACTTTGAAATACCTTGAACAGTTTTGTCTTTGGAAATTTCTAGAATAGTAAATTTCAGTATCAGAAAGGAAAATCTGTGACTACCATGCTTGTATGTGCGCCTTGTGGATTAACCCTTCTCTGATCAAAGTCTCCTAAAGCATATTCCCCTATGGATGAATTTGCATCTTAATTGTGTCTATTCGCCATTCCATGCAGTTATTCTGTATGCATTGGGGTTTTTTTTCTTTTACATTTCATGACAGGTCCTTCAGTATAGCATAAAATTGATGCACAAAATCTTTAATAGAAGCATCTATTCTCCCCCAGAGTATGACTGAAATACAATAGGTTGTACAATAGATAATTAAAACAAAATATTGAGTTCTTAACAAGAAAATCAAAGTCCATTTCGGGCTGTTTTCAGCACCGGCAAATGCTTCAGGTTTGTTTTTTCCCTGCCTTCTTAACGTATAATGAAGAGGTTTTATTTTCTCACCATTTTCACACTGCTTCTCATCTATCCAAGTATAATATTATCTGCAGTAAAATATGGTACTATGTCATCAATCACAAATATTTACATTCTGTATAATAACATTTGCTGTCATTGTGCAGGAACAGGTTGACCTTTCGTAACCTCTTTAAGCAGAGTTTCGTACTTACATACCTGGGTCATGCATATGTAAAACACGAAATGTAAAATGTTGATAAACACGCAAGTTACTCCAATACCATTAAGTAAAAAAATAAAAAAGTAATGAAAAGGGGAAATGTTTGTGCATTCATTCAACATGAACGCTTGGCTTTGATTTTGCAAATCCTTACTAGAAACACTCCAAACAAAGAGGTTTTTGTTTGAACCAAGAATAATTTAATGTCAAAAAAGATCTTAGTAGCAGTCTTTCCAGAATCAGCATCATATATATAAATTATATTGAACAAAAACCTTATGGGAACACAAACCCATAACCCCTGCAATGGAAGTGCCTAGCTGACTGAGTTAGCTGAGCCAACCCCAAAAAGAGTGATCAATTTACCAACATAAGGTATAATTTCAATACACTGAACTGATATAGTTAATATTTTTAATGTTTCTACTTGGAAAAGTATTTTTGGTCAATGGTGAAAAAATACTACACATTTGATAAGGCTGGGACATTTATATCAATATGAACAATAGTGTTTTCTACAGAAAAGTATACAACATGCAATGCGTAACGTTCCGCTGTAGGCTGGAGTGCGTTGGTAGTACGTTGAAGTACTTGATTATATGCAATTTTGCATAGCCAGCTATCCGTGTGGATGGAGAATATATGTATATAAAAGACCAGTCGAGCCCCTCAGGGTTGAGCATGCTTTTCTCTGATCTGTTGGCCTTGCACGTTATAAATGTAAATAATCAGACAAAAATTATCAATATTTGGGTGAATTTTCCACATTTTCATTTTGATTGAGCCAAAAACTGGTAAAAGGTATAATATATTATAAGGTATAGTAGTTTAACGGCCCCTAGGTCCAACCCATATTGGACATTATAAATTTGTTTCCACCAAAAAGGACATGAAACAAAAGTCCATTATATTTATAAGTCTTCCATTAAGAGAACAACACACTTCTCATGCCATTAGTTCATCAATTTCTAATTTCTAGTATTTACCAACATCTCCAAACAATGTTTTATAATTGCTTTTACATTGCAATGATAGGAATCTTGCTTGCCATTTGTTTGCCAACTGACGACATGAGATGATAAGCAGTTGGCGTGCATGTTTCTTCAGAAAGTGTTATTGCTGAATGTGCTGGCATTGTCCGGCAATGGCATTGCTCACAGATGCCAACTCAAGTAACTGTCCGTTCTCTCAATCAATCAAGGGATATGTATTATATCAATAATTGATTAGCCAGGGTATTAGCCAAGGTGTTTGGACACCCTATGAGCCAATTTTTGTATGTACCAGTAACATAAACTTTCTATGTTTCAACCTTCAAGTGAAACAGTATTTAGCTACATGTATGCCCAATAAAAACTTTACACATGATAATGATGATGCTGACGCCCATGACACCAGGGCAGGCCCAATATCTTGGTTTCAGTCTTTGAAAACTAGCAAAATAAAAATAACACATTCTAGGAAACATGTCAAGACCAGGGGCATAACTAGTGACACCTACTTCTTACCTATACCAGGGGCATAACTAGCAATACCAACATACCCAAACCAGGGGGATAATTAGCAATACTGACATACCCAAACCAGGGGCTAACTAGCGATATCAACAAACCCATACCAGGGGCATAACTAGCAATACCGACATACCAATACCAGGGGATAAATAGTGATACTGACATACCCATACCAGGGGCATAACTATTGATACTGACAAACCCATACCAGGGGCATAACTAGTGATACTGACATACCCATACCAGGGGCATCACTAGCAATACAGACATACTCATACCAGGGGCATAACAGTGATACCGACATACCCATACCAGGGACATAACAAGCGAAACAGACATACCCATACCAGGGGCATAACTAGTGATACTGACATACCAATACCAGGGGCATAACTAGTGATACCGACATACCCATACCAGGGGCATAACTTGTGATACTGACATACCCATACCAGGGGCATAACTAGTGATACTGACATACCCATACCAGGGGCATAACAGTGATACTGACATTACTATACCAGGGGCATAACTTGCAATACAGACATACCCATACCAGGGGCATAACTAGTGATTCTGACATACCCATACCAGGGGCATAACTAGTGATACCGACATACCCATACCAGGGGCATAACTAGTGATACCGACATAACCATACCAGGGGCATACTGTTGATACTGACTAACCCATACCAGGGGCATAACTAGTGATTCTGACATACCCATACCAGGGGCATTACTAGCAATACAGACATACTCATACCAGGGGCATAACTAGCGATACTGACATACCCATACCAGGGGCATACTGTTGATACTGACTAACCCATACCAGGGGCATAACTAGTGATACTGACATACCCATACCAGGGGCATACTGTTGATACTGACTTACCCATACCAGGGGCATAACTAGTGATACAGACATACCCATACCAGGGGCATACTGTTGATACTGACTAACCCATACCAGGGGCATAACTAGTGATATTGACATACCCATACCAGGGGCATACTGTTGATACTAACTAACCCATACCAGGGGCATAACTAGTGATGCAGACATACCCATACCAGGGGCATAACTAGTGATACAGACATACCCATACCAGGGGCATAACTAGCGATACTGACAAACCCATACCAGGGGCATAACTAGCGATACTGACATACCCATACCAGGGGCATAACTAGAGATACTGACAAACCCATACCAGGGGCATAACTAGCGATACTGACATACCCATACCAGGGGCATAACTAGTGAAACCAACATACCCATACCAGGGGCATATCTTTTGATACTAACATACCCATACCAAGGGCATAACTAGTGATACTGACAAACCCATACCAGGGGCATAGCTATTGATACTGACAAATCCATACCAGGGGCATAACTATTGATACTGACATACCCATACCAGGGGCATAACTATTGATACTGACAAACCCATACCAGGGGCATAACTAGTGATACTGACATACCCATACCAGGGGCATTACTAGCAATACAGACATACTCATACCAGGGGCATAACAGTGATACTGACATACTCATACCAGGGGCATAACTAGTGATACCTACATACCCATACCAGGGGCATTACTAGCAATACAGACATACTCATACCAGGGGCATAACAGTGATACTGACATACCCATACCAGGGGCATAACTAGCAATACAGACATACTCATACCAGGGGCATAACAGTGATACTGACATACCCATACCAGGGGCATAACTAGCAATACAGACATACTCATACCAGGGGCATAACAGTGATACTGACATACCCATACCAGGGGCATTACTAGCAATACAGACATACTCATACCAGGGGCATAACAGTGATACTGACATACCCATACCAGGGGCATAACTAGTGATACCGACATACCCATACCAGGGGAATAACAGTGATACTGACATACCCATACCAGGGGCATAACTAGTGATACCGACATACCCATACCAGGGGAATAACAGTGATACTGACATACCCATACCAGGGGCATAACTAGTGATACCGACATATCCATACCAGGGGCATAACTAGTGATACCGACATACCCATACCAGGGGCATAACTAGTGATACCGACATACCCATACCAGGGGCATACTGTTGATACTGACTAACCCATACCAGGGGCATAACTAGAGATACTGACATACCCATACCAGGGGCATAACTAGAGATACTGACATACCCATACCAGGGGCATAACTAGCGATACTGACATACCCATACCAGGGGCATAACTAGTGATACTGACATACCCATACCAGGGGCATTACTAGCAATACAGACATACTCATACCAGGGGCATAACTAGTGATGCAGACATACCCATACCAGGGGCATAACTAGTGATACAGACATACCCATTCCAGGGGCATAACTAGTGATTCTGACTAACCCATACCAGGGGCATAACTAGTGATGCAGACATACCCATACCAGGGGCATAACTAGTGATACAGACATACCCATACCAGGGGCATAACTAGTGATACTGACATACCCATTCCAGGGGCATAACTAGTGATTCTGACATACCCATACCAGGAGCATAACTAGTGATACTGACATACCCATTCCAGGGGCATAACTAGTGATACAGACATACCCATTCCAGGGGGATAACTAGTGATACTGTCATACAGAGTGAAAATATAAGTATTGCAAAAAATGTAAAACTGGTGAAAAATTACAGTGAAATGGAGGGAAATGACCCCACTTGACTCAATAGCTGGTGCATAATTTCAAAATTTGCCTAGCTTTGCCATTATACTCACAGTATTTACGCCACTTAGAACTGCCATACCCTTCACACATTAAAGAATTTATATTTCTTTTTTCAATTATGAACCTTTTTCGTTTATAACTTCACCCAAGATGCCTGTACTAGTAAGAAAGTACAAATCAGATCATCTTTTAGTCAATATATCTCTCCAAAATTGTCTACATTTTAAATAAGATTACATTGCACAGCGGGACCATTCCAGGAATACATTTCTCGGCAATACATCGGCCCATGCACATTATTTTCTCATGTCATGGAAAATAAGAACAGTGATGGATATTTTGAAAACACTTGTTTCAGTTTCACCAGGGTATTATATCAGAATCTTAATTAACAATCAGGCAACTGAATTCAAAACCCAGCAAAGTCCTCACTTAATGAGGTTTGCAATAACCAAATAAAGGCAAAGCCAATTGAATTAACCCTTGCCAATTTCCCAAAACTAAGAAATCGTGAAAATGGACTTCAGAAAATTAACCTACATCATTTCTTGAAATATGCCTGCTTATGTCAGACAGAATTATTCATTAAAGTCCTCTTGTTTTGTGATGTTCCTGGAACACAGAAAGTCAAACTAAAGAAATTGAAAGATGTCAATTAAAACATGCACATTTAAGTTGCAGAAACATTTCCAGAAATAGATGTCAGAGACCTTGGGCATAGCATGGGCATGATTATAACCCATAACATCCTCCCCCATCCAACACTGCCCACTGCCGCCACCTCCGACATATACAATATACGTGCACTTTACACGAAAAGCCTTCAGAAAACATCTCTGCCAAATGTTTAACTTGCATGTATTGAGTTGTCTAAGGAATAGTTTGAGACATACTGTAAATCACCCCAATAGGCTTATGCTTTTGTACTAATGACAGTAAAAATGATGGTGGTCTACATAAATATTTCCGTAAATGTAAAGTCCTGTGGCGGTATTCATGTTACCATAGTAACTAAGTAATAGGATTACAAAACAAACTTAAAACAATGTGAAACAATAAAAATAAAAAATAAACAAGTTCAGCTCTGACTGCTTTACAACTTGTACCTCGCAAAAAATGAAAATGTCACTTTTTCAACCACATGACTCATTTTGGCTTATGTCACATTTTTAAACTGCATAATTTTATACATAGAATGTTTTATGTTCACCAGAAACACAGAGCTGCCAAAAACACAACACAAAATTTCATGATCAGATTTGCGTCTGAAAATATCTTATTGGAATTGGGGACCGACAGACAAATTATTCCAAACAGATCCATAATTCTCAGTATTTATATAGTATAGATCATTTAGATGCCAGCTTCAGACAAATTTCCCGGACAGTCTATATGTAGGCCTAACCCATCCCACAGGTCTATATACTGTGATTTTCCCTCTCAAAAACTAATTGTTATGCTTAAGTGCAATCTTATAGTCTGTAAAATAAGAAAACTCAACTTGTTGAGAAGGTTAGTGTTTGGCATAATGTTGGTTAGTGTTTTTGCATTGTTGGTTAGTGTTTGGCATTGTTGGTTAGTGTTTGGCATGGTTAGTTAGTGTTTGGCATGGTTGGTTAGTGTTTTTGCATTGTTGGTTAGTGTTTTTGCATTGTTGGTTAGTGTTTGGCATTGTTTGGTTAGTGTTTGGCATGGTTGGTTAGTGTTTGGCATGGTTGGTTAGTGTTTGGCATGGTTGGTTAGTGTTTTGCATGGTTGAAGTTTGGCAATGTTGGTTGGAGTTTGGCAGAGTGTGTTGGTGTATGGAAATGTTGGTTGGAGTTTGGCAATGTGTGTTGGTGTATGGAAATGTTGGTTGGAGTTTGGCAGAGTGTGTTGGTGTATGGAAATGTTGGTTGGAGTTTGGCAATGTGTGTTGGTGTATGGAAATGTTGGTTGGAGTTTGGCAGAGTGTGTTGGTGTATGGAAATGTTGGTTGGAGTTTGGCAGAGTGTGTTGGTGTATGGAAATGTTGGTTGGAGTTTGGCAATGTTGGTTGGAGTTTGGCAATGTTGGTTGGAGTTTGGCAGAGTGTGTTGGAGTTTGGCAATGTTGGTTGGAGTGTGGCAATGTGTGTTGGTGTATGGAAATGTTGATTGGAGTTTGGCAATGTGTATTGGTGTATGGAAATGTTGGTTGGAGTTTGGCAGAGTGTGTTGGTGTATGGAAATGTTGGTTGGAGTTTGGCAATGTGTGTTGGTGTATGGAAATGTTGGTTGGAGTTTGGCAATGATGGTTGGAGTTTGGCAATGTGTGTTGGTGTATGCAAATGTTGGTTGGAGTTTGGCAATGTTGGTTGGAGTTTGGCAATGTGTGTTGGTGTATGCAAATGTTGGTTGGAGTTTGGCAATGATGGTTGGAGTTTGGCAATGTGTGTTGGTGTATGCAAATGTTGGTTGGATTTTGGCAATGATGGTTGGAGTTTGGCAATGTGTGTTGGTGTATGCAAATGTTGGTTGGAGTTTGGTAATGATGGTTGGAGTTTGGCAATGTGTGTTGGTGTATGCAAATTTTGGTTGGAGTTTGGCAATGTTGGTTGGGGTTTGGAAATGTGTGTTGGTGTATGGAAATGTTGGCTGGAGTTTGGCAATGTTGGCTGGGGTTTGGCAATGTGTGTTGGTGTATGGAAATGTTGGTTGGAGTTTGGCAATGTGTGTTGGTGTATGGAAATGTTGGTTGGAGTTTGACAATGTGTGTTGGTGTATGGAAATGTTGGTTGGAGTTTGGCAATGTGTGGTGGTGTATGGAATTGTTGGTTGGAGTTTGGCAATGTTGGTTGGAGTTTGGCAATGTGTGTTGGTGTATGGAAATGTTGGTTGGAGTTTGGCAATGTGTGTTGGTGTATGGAAATGTTGGTTGGAGTTTGGCAGAGTGTGTTGGAGTTTGGCAATGTTGGTTGGAGTGTGGCAATGTTGGTTGGAGTTTGGCAATGTTGGCTGGAGTTTGGCAATGTGTTTTGGTGTATGGAAATGTTGGTTGGAGTTTGGCAGAGTGTGTTGGTGTATGGAAATGTTGTTTGGAGTTTGGCAATGTGTGTTGGTGTATGGAAATGTTGGTTGGAGTTTGGCAATGTGTGTTGGTGTATGGAAATGTTGGTTGGAGTTTGGCAATGTATGTTGGTGTATGGAAATGTTGGTTGGAGTTTGGCAATGTGTGTTGGTGTATGGAAATGTTGGTTGGAGTTTGGCAATGTTGGTTGGAGTTTGGCAATGTTGGCTAAAGTTTGGCAATGTGTGTTGGTGTATGCAAATGTTGGTTGGAGTTTGGCAATGTGTGTTGGTGTATGGAAATGTTGGTTGGAGTTTGACAATGTGTGTTGGTGTATGGAAATGTTGGTTGGAGTTTGGTAATGTGTGTTGGTGTATGGAAATGTTGGTTGGAGTTTGGCAATGTATGTTGGTGTATGGAAATGTTGGTTGGACTTTGGCAATGTGTGTTGGTGTATGGAAATGTTGGTTGGTGTATGGAAATGTTGGTTGGAGTTTGGCAATGTTGGCTGGAGTTTGGCAATGTGTGTTGGTGTATGGAAATGTTGGTTGGAGTTTGGCAGAGTGTGTTGGTGTATGGAAATGTTGTTTGGAGTTTGGCAATGTTGGCTGGAGTTTGGCAATGTGTGTTGGTGTATGGAAATGTTGGTTGGAGTTTGGCAGAGTGTGTTGGTGCATGGAAATGTTGGTTGGAGTTTGGCAATGTTGATTGGAGTTTGGCAATGTTGGTTGGGGTTTTGCGATGTGTGTTGGTGTATGGAAATGTTGGTTGGAGTTTGGCAATGTGTGTTGGTGTATGGAAATGTTGGTTGGAGTTTGGCAATGTGTGTTGGTGTATGGAAATGTTGGTTGGAGTTTGGCAATGTTGGTTGGAGTTTGGCAATGTTGGTTGGTGTATGGAAATGTTGGTTGGAGTTTGGCAATGTGTGTTGGTGTATGGAAATGTTGGTTGGAGTTTGGCAATGTTGGTTGGAGTTTGGCAATGTGTGTTGGTGTATGGAAATGTTGGTTGGAGTTTGGCAATGTTGGTTGGAGTTTGGCAATGTGTGTTGGTGTATGGAAATGTTGGTTGGAGTTTGGCAATGTTGGTTGGAGTTTGGCAATGTTGGTTGGGGTTTTGCGATGTGTGTTGGTGTATGCAAATGTTGGTTGGAGTTTGGCAATGTGTGTTGGTGTATGGAAATGTTGGTTGGAGTTTGACAATGTGTGTTGCTGTATGGAAATGTTGGTTGGAGTTTGGTAATGTGTGTTGGTGTATGGAAATGTTGGTTGGAGTTTGGCAATGTATGTTGGTGTATGGAAATGTTGGTTGGACTTTGGCAATGTGTGTTGGTGTATGGAAATGTTGGTTGGTGTATGGAAATGTTGGTTGGAGTTTGGCAATGTTGGCTGGAGTTTGGCAATGTGTGTTGGTGTATGGAAATGTTGGTTGGAGTTTGGCAGAGTGTGTTGGTGTATGGAAATGTTGGTTGGAGTTTGGCAATGTTGGCTGGAGTTTGGCAATGTGTGTTGGTGTATGGAAATGTTGGTTGGAGTTTGGCAGAGTGTGTTGGTGCATGGAAATGTTGGTTGGAGTTTGGCAATGTTGATTGGAGTTTGGCAATGTTGGTTGGGGTTTTGCGATGTGTGTTGGTGTATGGAAATGTTGGTTGGAGTTTGGCAATGTGTGTTGGTGTATGGAAATGTTGGTTGGAGTTTGGCAATGTGTGTTGGTGTATGGAAATGTTGGTTGGAGTTTGGCAATGTTGGTTGGAGTTTGGCAATGTGTGTTGGTGTATGGAAATGTTGGTTGGAGTTTGGCAATGTGTGTTGGTGTATGGAAATGTTGGTTGGAGTTTGGCAATGTTGGTTGGAGTTTGGCAATGTGTGTTGGTGTATGGAAATGTTGGTTGGAGTTTGGCAATGTTGGTTGGAGTTTGGCAATGTGTGTTGGTGTATGGAAATGTTGGTTGGAGTTTGGCAATGTTGGTTGGAGTTTGGCAATGTTGGTTGGGGTTTTGCGATGTGTGTTGGTGTATGCAAATGTTGGTTGGAGTTTGGCAATGTGTGTTGGTGTATGGAAATGTTGGTTGGAGTTTGACAATGTGTGTTGCTGTATGGAAATGTTGGTTGGAGTTTGGTAATGTGTGTTGGTGTATGGAAATGTTGGTTGGAGTTTGGCAATGTATGTTGGTGTATGGAAATGTTGGTTGGACTTTGGCAATGTGTGTTGGTGTATGGAAATGTTGGTTGGTGTATGGAAATGTTGGTTGGAGTTTGGCAATGTTGGCTGGAGTTTGGCAATGTGTGTTGGTGTATGGAAATGTTGGTTGGAGTTTGGCAGAGTGTGTTGGTGTATGGAAATGTTGTTTGGAGTTTGGCAATGTTGGCTGGAGTTTGGCAATGTGTGTTGGTGTATGGAAATGTTGGTTGGAGTTTGGCAGAGTGTGTTGGTGCATGGAAATGTTGGTTGGAGTTTGGCAATGTTGATTGGAGTTTGGCAATGTTGGTTGGGGTTTTGCGATGTGTGTTGGTGTATGGAAATGTTGGTTGGAGTTTGGCAATGTGTGTTGGTGTATGGAAATGTTGGTTGGAGTTTGGCAATGTGTGTTGGTGTATGGAAATGTTGGTTGGAGTTTGGCAATGTTGGTTGGAGTTTGGCAATGTGTGTTGGTGTATGGAAATGTTGGTTGGAGTTTGGCAATGTGTGTTGGTGTATGGAAATGTTGGTTGGAGTTTGGCAATGTTGGTTGGAGTTTGGCAATGTGTGTTGGTGTATGGAAATGTTGGTTGGAGTTTGGCAATGTTGTTTGGAGTTTGGCAATGTGTGTTGGTGTATGGAAATGTTGGTTGGAGTTTGGCAATGTTGGTTGGAGTTTGGCAATGTTGGTTGGGGTTTTGCGATGTGTGTTGGTGTATGCAAATGTTGGTTGGAGTTTGGCAATGTATGTTGGTGCATGGAAATGTTGGTTGGAGTTTGGCAATGTGTGTTGGTGTATGGAAATGTTGGTTGGAGTTTGACAATGTGTGTTGGTGTATGGAAATGTTGGTTGGAGTTTGGCAATGTTGGTTGGGGTTTTGCGATGTGTGTTGGTGTATGCAAATGTTGGTTGGAGTTTGGCAATGTATGTTGGTGCATGGAAATGTTGGTTGGAGTTTGGCAATGTGTGTTGGTGTATGGAAATGTTGGTTGAAGTTTGGCAATGTGTGTTGGTGTATGGAAATGTTGGTTGGAGTTTGGCAATGTCGGTTGGAGTTTGGCAATCTTGGTTGGAGTTTGGCAATGTGTGTTGGTGTATGGAAATGTTTGTTGTTGTTTAGCAGAGTTGGTTTGGTTGGTGATTGGCAATTTTGGTTGGTGTTTTGCGAGGTTGGTTTGTGTTACATTTTTAAGTTGATATTTTGCATTTGTTGGTTGGTGACTGGCTGTGATCATTGGTATTTAGCAATGTTGGTTGCAGTTAGTGAGGCATTTATTATTATAGATGTAAACCCTTAACACACTTCTGAAATACATTTGGAAGTTTTGGTCAGTTATTACCAGCATTTTTTCAGTTCACACAGACACTACCTTAATAAACCAAACACCTCAATAAACCAAACACATGAACAAACCAATTTTTTTTATTTATGATCTAAAAATAAAAATGCCACCTTTTCTGAAATGTCCCCTAATTGTTTGGCAGCATAGAACTTGTCATCTTAATAGACATTCTTGTTGTTAATAATAAATGCAAAAAAAACAACAACAGATGATATTCAAACAAATGGACAGTTTGACAAGTTAACAAGAATGTCTGGATCGTGAATAGCATTCATAACGAAATCAGCAGCTCCTTGAAGAATACCTGGCGGAAAAACACTCTGCCTTAAGGGTTCTCCTGGGACTATCTAAGACCACAGTGTAACACAATATAAGTCAATAAACACACTCATTTGGATGGTCTGTGTAAGCCCATGTGTGGCTAGCACTGGTCATAAAATACGCCCATATAATATAAACCTTATAAATTGGTTAGCTTATAGTGGTCAAGCCAGACTTTGGAGATTATTTTCTAAAAATGTCAGATACTAGAAGGATAATCAACACCATTACTGATTATTATAAATGAAGACATCATTTCACGGTGTTAGCAAGGAAGTTAAGGTATCAGTGGCCATATTCAATAAACAATTTAGATTAAAACTTAAAATGATTAAAACTTGAAATTAAGATTTGAAGTGTTTTGATTGGCCTGTATATTTAGCTGACCAATAGGCTGAATGGAATCACAGAGGCATGTCTACGGATAAGGATAAAATCAATATTGAATACTGGCCCTGATTCTGTTTTCAGTAGCAGTGGCCTTGACCTTCACGAAGAAGGACCCATTTTTAATATTTAAAGAATGACAAACACACAAAGTTTCAAGTAGATTAAAATTTAATTTGTTGGAAGTTGGACACAATTTGGGTACACATTTAGGATAGGGAGTGGAAGTGAACTACAGACCGCTAACCTGATTGAACAAAGGGTTCTAAAGTTATTGATCGGTCAAAATACTGGACACCACCCGGCCATACACCACAGGTGAAACTTTAATACATCCCATTTTTAAACAGGTGTATAAACAATATAAATATGTATTTTGTCTAAAAAGTATAAAGGGTCATAACTCTTACAACATTTAATTTAATGTTATATAACAAGTCATAAAAAGAGCACATTGTAACTGTGGTAAGTTCATGAAATTTGAAGTTAGTATCTTCAATGATTGTAAAACAATGAAATAATTACCAAAAAAATAAAAATTTAGACATATAACTAGCTCCGACTAATCAACATGGGGTAAAGGAATTTCACAGAGGGTTGGTTACCTTGGGTATATTTCTGTGAAATTATTTTGAAATCTGGCCAAAGGTCTCTGAAGAGAAGATTTTCAAAATTCCATATAGACATATAGTGTAAAGAAGACGCACCCCCCCCCCCCCTCCCCCCCCTGACAGTTATTTTTAAATATAAATGACTTACAAATTAATATAGGTGGATTGTATTGAAAATAGCAAATAAATGAACACTGGATATTACCATGAGTTGAAAACTCATCTAAAAAATAAAGCAGACTATACCAAGACAATGACCACAATTATTATACAATAAGGCCAAACATGGCAAAAAGTGCCTTCAAATTATACAGACTCTTCTCATTTCAGTTAAAAGCCTAGTTTAAGATTAACATTCAAATTTGGTTTTTAGTCTACAAATCTTTTTGGACCCTTATAATAATAAATTATACGAATCACCAATTAAATATATGTATATATACATATTATATTTTTAAAATATCAGATGACAGTAAAAAAAAAAATGGTAAGTAGGGGTAACACGAATCAAACGTATTTTTTTTAATATGTCTAAGTAACAATATGTTCCATAATACATGGTGCATGTATATAAAAGCAAGCGTCTGAAGTCATTTTATTAATCAATTACAGAATGCTCAAACATCAAAAATCTACTTCAAGACTTCATTGGTGGAAAAACTGTATATGAGTCTACATTCATTTCATCATAATGTTTTCGTCTGTACGCTTCAGTTTGTAAATTTAGTCGTTTTCTTTGAATAAAACGCAAAAATACCGTAATTGGCAAGAAATGACAGTCAAGCGTTTCTGCGACAATGACTTACCGATAGTACCCAATGGAAATTGTCGATCAATTTGTAGAGCACTGCTAGATCGAAATCCACAGTAAAATGACAATAGAATTCCAGTCAGAATCGCAAAATAGTTGTTCCACATACTTAATTACAGATTAACAATCCCATGTACCCGTATTTCAGTTAAATTCCATCAAAAGAAATGTAGAAATTTAATAACATATTTTGGTCCTACTGCTGTTGATTCTGGACGTGACAGGTGCTCTATGAATATTCATTAGTGCATCAATGACGTCATAGTGACGATTTTGGTCTCTCACTTTCTCGATATGGAACTAAATTGATTTCTGCGTCGAAAGGAGAAAAATCTGTAAACATGTGGAATTATTGCAAAATGGGATTGTAAACGCGTGGGAACTCGATTAAGTCATGACTTTCAAGAAACCATTGGCGCAAATCTATCGATCAGTTTCCAATAACGCAATTATAGTAATGTTTGCTTTACAGATCCGTGCTGCCGGAACTGTCTTTGGAGTCTTGCGTGTGTATAAATATAATTCCATCAATGTTAAAAAAAATGTTAAGATAAGGTCTGGAATATAAGATTAGAGGTCGTGCCAGAGTTGACAGTACTGCTATTTGTCTGACTCGGTCATTAAAACGCCGACTCCTGCTGCTGACCTGTTTCGCACGCACGTTGCTCGTGCATATCGTGTTATTTAACTGTATCGAGCAGAAGTGAAACCCTATATATACATTATTCAAATACGATCGTTTTAATTATTTAATGGACAATTACTGGTCGGAATGACATAGTTTAACTTATATATCATTCTAAGTTCGACGTGAAAGTATTTAAAAAAGCGTTTTCGAATATATAGAAAATCATGAAATAATCAACAATGACCCAGTTCCTGAGAATGAAATGAATGGCAGTGTAATTACATTAAATTATTTTACACTGGTATGCCGGACCCTGCAAGAAATGTATGTTAAATTTAGTTTTGCAACAGATGGCGGTGCTACATGACTATATGTAGTCCAAATAATTGTACGTTGACGGATTTGTTTTACGATTTTTGATATGGCAAATCCTTGAGTCCCGTATAACACGTCTGTTTTTTTAGACTAGAATATATGCTGCCTCGAAACAAACCTCACAATTATCTTTGTGGCATTTTTCTTCAATTAACAAGTGCTATGGCCAAGGCAGAGATGTATATGCACAACTATTCAATATAATACACAGAATTATTAATTTTAATGTAATTCAATTTAAATATATTCAGGCATACAACCAGAAATTGAATACGGTGATTTTCAATATGTACATGGTATGTTTATATCTAGATCTGGCTTTAAAGTTTCTTCAACGTTGCTTCAAAGTTGCTCATGGAGCACGATCGTATCAGAATCAGGCTTCATCTGATAAATAATAGATAAAGGGTGGTCAACCCTGGAACAAGGCACATATCAATCTTACCCAGTCTGACCTCCATATATCAAACACAGAGTCTTTAAAACTGTGTGTCATTGCTGTCTGATAAACTGTCACGGATTTATCATTTGCAACGGATGCCAGAGTCCCGACCCAAATCGTC